>NC_069502.1:883720424-883845424 GCF_027579735.1 Bombina bombina
TTAGTTAGTTCATTTAATTGTATTTAATTGTAGTTATTTGTAGGTAATTTAATTAATTAATTTAATTATAGTGTAGTGTTAGGTTTAATTGTAACTTAGGTTAGGATTTATTTTACAGGAAATTTTGTAATTATTTTAACTAGGTAGCTATTAAATAGTTAATAACTATTTAATAGCTATTGTACCTAGTTAAAATAAATACAAAGTTACCTGTAAAATAAAAATAAATCCTAAAATAGATACAATATAATTATTATTTATATTGTAGCTATATTAGGGTTTATTTTAAAGGTAAGTATTTAGTTTTAAATAGGAATAATTTAGTTAATATGAGTTAAATTTATTTAGATTTATTTAATTAATATTTAAGTTAGGGGGATGTTAGGGTTAGGGTTAGACTTAGGTTTAGGGGTTAATCATTTTATTATAGTTGCGGCGGTATGGGGGGGCAGGATAGAGGTTAATAAGTTTAATATAGGTGGCGGCGGGGTCCGGGAGCGGCGGTTTAGGGGTTAAACAATTTATTTAGTTGCGGCGAGGTCCGGGATCGGCAGAATAGGGGTTAATAAATTTATTATAGGTGGCGGCGGTATAGGGGGGGGGGCAGGATAGGGGTTAGTAGGTATAATGTAGGTGGCGGTGGGCTCCGGGAGCGGCGGTTTAGGGGTTAATACATTTATAAGAGTTGGGGCGGGGTCTAGGAACGGCGGTTTAGGAGTTAATAACTTTATTTAGTTGCGGGGGGCTCCGGGGGCGCCGGTATAGGGGGTAGAACAGTATAGTTAGTGTGGGTGCTTAGTGACAGCTTGTCAATAAAGCTGTCAAAAAGCCGAAGAGCAGCGAGATCGGATGAGTGATAACTATCACAGTCCGCTGCTCATCGCCCCGTACTTGGTGCGCAGCTTTTTGACAGATTTATTGATAACTATGGCAAGCTTTTTCAGGTCCGCGGCGGCGATGGTAGGCGAGCTTAGGCGGGCGTATTGGGCCGGGGATGGCAGGTAAGTAGACACGTTGATAACTAGAGGCCACTGTATCACTTCAGAGATGAAAAGTTGTAACAACACACATTCCATAGGATATGGTTAGACAGGCAAAAAAATAGTGGTAAATTAACTTAGAGGATTACTACCTCTTTCAGCCTGTGGCCGTTTACACTCATGATTTGCGTGCTGTGTTAGCATAAGCCCCTCAGACACTGTGTACCGGTATCCGGTTGTTCATGCAAGCCTCTTTGCAAGCCGCTCCGTTGTGTGCTGTGTTCAGTGTGTACTGCTGCAGACACTCTATGACGTAGTCTTTCCAGTGATCCGTGCATGTGATACTTGGAGGCCAATCACCTCTTCGTTGTTCAGGTGCCGGCCCTATGACTCTATGAGTCAGATGTTACTGCAGAAAGAAAGATCCTCCTGCCTGAGAAGGGCTTTCGAGCTCATTATGACCCAGAATCCTGGCCAATAAGCAGTGAAAAAAGAAAAGTTGATCCGGAGGTCAGTGAATAAAAACAGTCTTTAATGTATTCCAATAGGATAAAAACCCAAGGGGGGTCCAATACATACTACTCTCAGCACGATGTACTCAGGCTGACATGTTTCGGTGTAATACCATATTCATAGCTAATTTTGAGTACACCAGTGCTGCTCTACATAAAAGCCAACATACTTTTTCATTGGCTGAAAGAGGTAGTAATCCTCTAAGTTAATTCACCACTATTTTTTTGCCTGTCTAACCGTATCCTGTGGAATGTGTGTTGTTACAACTTTTCATCTCTGAATTATTATTATCGGTTATTTGTAGAGCGCCAACAGATTCCGCAGAAGATTCCGCTGAAGTGATACAGTGTCCGTTTATACAGGATTGCATTTGTCCCTATAGGGATATTGGCATTCTCGTCAGTGAGAGAAGGGAGTTTATCCCTTGTTGGGTGCTTTTTATAGATTTGTGCACACTGCACTATACATACATCTCTCTTTTCTGACTTTTCACACAATAATGCTTTCTGGCAGCATTCATTGTATAGTGCATGAAATAGATCTCTGTTAACATGGAGGGGTCCAGCATTAACTTTTATTCCTTGTTACCTGTGGCAGAAAGAGGGTATGGAGATCAAGAGATGGATACTGTTTTTTCCACAGATATCACTACTTATTCTCTAGGTGAACTATTTGAAAAAATATATGAAACTTAACATCATACCAAGGGGACTACGAATCAATAAGTTCCCTACTTTTGAAGTAAAGGATTCTGAATTTGTGGACACTTGGAACTCTGTATTAACAGAATGTTCTCTAAGACTGATGAACTTATTAATTTTGTACAAAAGTAAATTACTGACTGCTATCAGAGGAGAAATTTATGTGTTAGAACATGTATTGGATGATAGAAAATTAGAGATAGATTATCCTAAATTTGATGGTATTTTAAAACCTGCACTAATTGAATCAAAGAATGTTATTTTTAACCTGAAACATCCGAAATACCAATCAGACTATGATAACATGTCAGTCTATATTTGGAACCACTCCAATAGAAATCAGGGTAGAAGGTCCAGCAATAGAAGAGGAAGATCCAGAAGTAGGAATAGAGGCAGAGGCAGGGGGGGGGGGAGCCAGGGATCTAGCAACATAAACCCAGGACAGGGTAGAGCTTCAGATAGTGAAGTAGAGTCAGGGGAAGAAACAGGTGCATCAGGAGGTGAGGAGACAGAAGTGACACTTAAAGGCATACTGAAGAACCCACAGAAACAGGTCACTATTAAAGTCTCAGCTCATGTACAGAAACCAGAACAAGTAATACCTAGAAAGCAGAACACACATGGTAACCACTCTTCTATGACTAGTGACTAACAGTAATTCTAACACTAAATATATCAGTAGTAGCAACCAGATTCCCACTAGTAATATTACAAACACAGGGGAAGATCGCAGAGTATTTGAGCAGGTTTTTTACAAGACCAAGGAGAAAACCGGTATAGGCCAGGAAAAACAGGAAAGGTATCCACTGAGAGGGAACAGAGTGACAAAATACCAATGAATAATATGTATAATGTTATCAATCTCTCCACCACTGCTCTTACATATATACAACTCAAGGTACTCAGTTATGGCCTGAGCGTTGCCCCCACTTGTACTTTGACCTTTTCAGGACCATGTTGGATGTAAACAGACTGATTAGAAATCTCACCCTGAGAAAGCATTTTCAGGGCGAGATTGTGAACAGAGCTGAAGGCTCTGATGATACAGACTGGGTTCAACATGGTCCTGAAACTATACCCTTCCTGAATTTCTCTGAAGCATGTGATGTGATCACATTATAGGATCTATATAGAAATGGGGAAACCATAGGTTCACAAAATACCATCAAATGCTTTAGTGGCTTTAGGAAAAAGTCAGAATTCTATCCTATACAGACACGTGGTCCCATATTGGAAACCTTCTATAAGAGAGTAGAACATGACCTCACCTAATTAACTTCCACTAAAAGAAGTAGTAAGGATATGAATACTAAACTGAATCTGTCAGGCAAGGAACGACAAGCACTTTTTGAGCTCCAAAATAATAAATATCTTGTGATCCGCGCAGCGGATAAGGGAGGCTCAGTGGTCGTCCTTGACAGGATTTCTTATGTTAGTGAAGCCCACAGACAGTTGCATGACACAAGTAACTACATGACTCTGGATAGGGATCCCACTAGGATCTTCCAAAGGGAACTCAAGACACTCTTGGACGATGGGTTGGAAAATGGGCATTTTGATTTAGCCACCTATGAGTTTCTTTATATTGAACATCCGGTGGTGCCCATCTTTCACCATCTTCCAAAAGTACATAAAACTTTGACAAATGTATAGGGACGACCTATTGTAAGCGGAATTGGGTCCCTGTTTGAACATCTGTCGCAGTGGCTTGATGCCATATTGTATCCTTTTGTGGTCACCCTACAGAGTCATTTAAAAGTCACAAAAGAATTATTAAATCTTCTGGAGGATTTCAGATGGGACACACAGGATTATGGGTGGTTGACAGTGGACGTGGTGGCTCTGTATTCTTCCATTCCGCATGAAGAAGGTTTGAGGGGCATAAGCTACTTTCTAAAGAATTTTTCAACTTTTGATACTAATTTTGTGGAATACATTTTGAGAGTCACACGTTTCATGCTCACCCATAATTACTTCCGTTTTGAGGAAACTTTTTATCTCCAGATATGTGGGACAGCATTGGGGGTGAAATTTGCGCCCTCATACGCCAACCTCTTCATAGGTTGGTGGGAGCTGTCCCACATCTATGGAGGGGAAAATCATCACAAAGAATATATCGCCTTTTATAGGCGATATATAGATGACCTTCTTTTTGTATGGCGAGGTTCAGATATCCTTTTAGTGGACTTTATTAACAGACTCAATGAGAACACAGTTGGTCTACGCTTTACCTATGAGCAACATCCCACAACCATTAATTATCTAGACCTCACTCTGACTGCCAACAAGGGTGGACAGATCCTAAGTAGTATTTATAGGAAGCCTATTACCATGAACACTTTGCTTCATGCTAAGAGTTGCCACCCTAAACAAGTACCCTTGGCAGTAGCCAAGGGTGAACTTATAAGGATAAAGAGGTACTGTACGGAAGAGTCCACCTATCTTAAACAGAGTCAAGATTTGAGAATAAGGTTACAGCAGAGGGGTTATCCCAAATATGTTATAGACAGAGCACAATCCCAGGTAGACAAACTGGACAGAAGTACCTTACTTAGAGGATTCCAACCGACCAAGAGACAGCAGGACACTACATCCCAAGAAAGGGTCACCTTTGTCACAGACTATAGCACAGAGTATAAAAACATCTGTAGTATTGCAAGTAAACATTTTAGCCTCTTGTCAGCAGACAATAGGCTTGTAAGCTGTGTAGACAAGGGCCTGCATTGTTCCTATAGAAAAAGAAGAACTATAGGAAATATTTTGTCCCCTACCTAGTAGTACAGTGAGAGAACAAGGGTCCTGGCTCAGACATAGGGGGATGTACCATATAAACCATGTGATTTCAGTATCACCTCAGAGGAATTTCACTCTGAAGTTACAGGGGAAGTGTTCAAGATCACTTCTTGCCTCAACTGTAAATCCTATGTCATCTACCTACTCACGTGCACTGAATGCCACCCACAGTATGTAGGTATTACCACTACTGAAGTGAACGCCAGAATACGAAACCATCTGTCCACAATTAAAATTGGAGAAGCAACTACCCCCCTGGTGAAACATTTCAAGTATGTACACAATAAAAGCAGTGCCACTCTGAGGTGGAAAGCCATTGAATGGGTTAAAACTCCCTTACGTGAAGGTGATAGAGAACAAATTCTGGGTAAAAGCGAGATGTTCTGGGTTTTTAAGCTTCAGACAAAAGTGCCTAGAGGTCTCAACTCTGAATATGACTTCATAAATTATTGGAAATAAGAGGTCCCATTATAGTTTTTCGCATGCCCTCTTTTTCCCTTCTTTTACATCTTGACTTGGATAGGCACTTACGCACTAATTTTTACATTTGCTACTATGATGTTAGTCTGTAATTATATGTGTGTGCATCCAAGTTATGTATCGTTGTGTGTTATAGGGGTTAGTTTGCATTCTTACGCTGAATCTCCATTAGTGCATATCTAAGTATGGAGGTAACCTTATTTTATTTCACACCTTCTAATATAAATACAGGATAAACCATTGAAAGAAGGTGTTGTGCATGCACAATATTGGATAAGCAATCATGTTATCTCTTGTTTAACACAGATGAAGTAGCTTATACTATTCAATAAATATTAAATTACATTTTTGCAGTTAAGCGCATATAGAATACATCCTATATGTTTGCAAAAGTATACTACACATATCTCTTTCAATTGACATTCTTATAGATCACATGTAATTCCCTCTCTTTTTCCCCTTAACTTAGTCGATTTTTTAACTAATCATGCACAGTATGCCATGGAATCTTTTCCTTTCTCTATGTATGAACTACAATAAGCATTTGTCTGCCCTCAGTATGATTAGTTGCTGACACTGTTATATACAGGGGGAGGGATCTGTATTTAAATTTCTGCCCGGCATGGAATTAGTTAAAGTTAATGTTAACCTCTCTTCACATTTGTAATTTAGTTTTTCAATTAACCAATGAAAAAGTTTGTTGGCTTTTATGTAGAGCAGCACTGGTGTACTCAATTAGCTATGATTACGGTATTACACCGAAACATGTCAGCCTTAGTACACAGTGCTGAGAGTAGTATGTACTGAACCCCCCCCCCCCCCATGGGTTTTTATCCTATTGGAATACATTAAAGACTGTTTTTATTCACTGACCTCCGGATCAACTTTTCTTTTTTTCACTATATATATATATATATATATATATATATATATATATATATATATATATATATATATATATATATATATATATATATATATATATATATATATATATATATATATATATATATAATTGTTGAATAGAAAATTAACAAATCTAGGCAAGTATATACTTGCCTAGATTTGCTAATTTTCTATTCAATAATTCTGTACCTCATACTTTTATGTAATGGAAAATTTTAATTTCATGGTTTTATCACCACCATAACTCAAATGATTATTGCTTTATTTATACAGTATATATACTATACTATATATATATATATATATATATATATATATATATATATATATATATATATATATATATATATATATATATATATATATACTGTATATACAATTCAAAATAATTTTTACAGAGAACCATGTATATTATTTCTATTGCTTATTACTGAGTTACCTTCTGAGGCGGGGGCAAACCTTTTTTGCACTAGGGCCCTCTCTTGAGCAGGTCAGCTGCACTAATGGTGGCTCACAGATTAATCAATTTAACTTGTACCCTATTTACCAATTTCATACAAAATACTTCTCTATCTATAGCATCTTCACTTTTATTGATATTCTGTCTGATAAGACCTGGAACACTCTTCTAAACAGTATCCATCATTTTGTTTAGACATAATGCTGCCAGCAACATTCAGCATATTATAAATCACCTTGTATTTCAAGGCTTTTTTAACTTCATTCATAACATGACAAATATGACTATTTATAGCCAATACATGGCCTTGAAAGCATTGCTCTTAGAACTAGTTCTTAGAAACATTTCACTTTCTATTATGTACATTGGAAATGCCTTTAAAGTGATAGTTAAAGGGACACTGTACCCAAATTTTTTCTTTCATAATTCAGACAGAGCATGCAATTTTAAGCATCTTTCTAATTTACTCCTATTGTCAAATTTTCTTTATTCTCTTGGTATCTATATTTTAGCAAGAATTTAAGTTTAGATGCCGGCCCATTTTTGGTGAAAAACCTGGGTTGTCCTTGCTGATTGGACAGCACCAATAAACAAGTGCTGTCCATGGTGCTGAACCACAAATTGGCTGGCTCCTTAGCTTAGATGTCTTCTTTTTCAAATAAAGAAAGCAAGAGAATGAAGAAAAATTGATAATAGGAGTAAATTAGAAAGTTGCTTAAAATTGCTTGTTCTATATGAATCACAAAAGAAAAAAATTGGGTTCAGTGTCCCTTTAATGGAAACATTTCCCATTACACATATGTATGAAATAAAAATCTTATTTTTCAAAGCTTTATTATTTTTTAATAAAATGCAGTGCTTATTATTAGCCCTGCTGCCTAACTCCCTTGTAATCCATTTTTTTCCTGCTTGACGCTGCTGCTGGCATCTTCCATGTAAGGCAGTGCTTCATGGTCCATTGAAAGATATATCCGTAGAAGCTGGGCAGACAGCTTGCGCCAAATACTTCCCACAAGTAGGCATGGCCATAGTGGGTGGCCAGCTAACCGTTCTACAATGGATCCTGAAATATAAAGTATTTAAAATCAACTTTCAATATTTTTTGTAAATAAAAGTGATACAATAATGAAATGTACATGTGTATTTAAAAAGAAGAATGTTTACTAATACTTTAAGCATATTTAATAGTATTATTATATTTAATTATATAAGTGTTTATCAATAAAATTTACAAATTATAAAACCAAGTCATTTAATTTAAAAATGTCCTCTAACACATCTCAAGAGTTAAAGGGACAGTCTACATCAGAATTTTTATTGTTTAAAAAGATAGATACTCCCTTTATTACCAATTCCCCAGTTTTGCATAACCAACACGGTTATATTAATATACTGTTTACCTCTGTGATTACCTTGTATCTAAGCCTCTGGAGACTGCCCCCTTATTTCAGTTCTTCATACATGAATAATTCCACGGGAGTGAGAAAAGTGTTATCTATATGGCACACATGAACGAGCAGTGTCTTGCTGTAAAAAGCCATAAAAAATGCCCTGAGATAAAGGCAGCCTGCAAGGGCTTAGTAACAGGCAGAAATCTAAATGTTAAAATGTTATAAAGTATATTAATATAACAATGTTGGTTGTGCAAAGCTGGGAAATTGGTAGCAAAGGCGTTATCTATATTTTTAAACAATAAACATTTTGAAGTAGACAGTCCCTTTAACGGTTGTGAAAGTCAATATTACATTTTCATGATTCAGACGGAGTATGCAATTTTTAAAATCCAATTCACTTCCATTTTCAAAGTGTGCATCACCTATTTATGTGTATGCTTTCTGAGGCACTATCTTCTACTAACCATGTGCAAGAGTTCACAATATGAACACATATATGAGTCTGTGATTGGTTGACGGCTATCACATGATTTAGAAGACAAGACTAAACCCTTCTGGAGGATATAAACACCTAGGCCTAGATTTGGAGTTCGGCGGTAAAAGGGCTGTTAACGCTCCACTGGCTTTTTTCTGGCCACACCATAAATTTAACTCTGGTATCGAGAGTTCAAACAAATGCTGCGTTAGGCTCCAAAAAAGGAGCGTAGAGCATTTTTACCGCAAATGCAACTCTCGATACCAGAGTTGCTTACGGACGCGGCCGGCCTCAAAAACGTGCTCGTGCACGATTCCCCCATAGGAAACAATGGGGCTGTTTGAGCTGAAAAAAAACCTAACACCTGCAAAAAAGCAGCGTTCAGCTCCTAACGCAGCCCCATTGTTTCCTATGGGGAAACACTTCCTACGTCTGCACCTAACACTCTAACATGTACCCCGAGTCTAAACACCCCTAACCTTACACTTATTAACCCCTAATCTGCCGCCCCCGCTATCGCTGACCCCTGCATATTTTTTTAAACCCCTAATCTGCCGCTCCGTAAACCGCCGCCACCTACGTTATCCCTATGTACCCCTAATCTGCTACCCCTAACACCGCCGACCCCTATATTATATTTATTAACCCCTAACCTGCCCCCCACAACGTCGCCGACACCTGCCTACACTTATTAACCCCTAATCTGCCGAGCGGACCTGAGCGCTACTATAATAAATGTATTAACCCCTAATCCGCCTCACTAACCCTATCATAAATAGTATTAACCCCTAATCTGCCCTCCCTAACATCGCCGACACCTAACTTCAATTATTAACCCCTAATCTGCCGACCGGAGCTCACCGCTATTCTAATAAATGTATTAACCCCTAAAGCTAAGTCTAACCCTAACACTAACACCCCCCTAAGTTAAATATAATTTAAATCTAACGAAATAAATTAACTCTTATTAAATAAATTATTCCTATTTAAAGCTAAATACTTACCTGTAAAATAAATCCTAATATAGCTACAATATAAATTATAATTATATTATAGCTATTTTAGGATTAATATTTATTTTACAGGCAACTTTGTAATTATTTTAACCAGGTACAATAGCTATTAAATAGTTAAGAACTATTTAATAGTTACCTAGTTAAAATAATAACAAATTTACCTGTAAAATAAATCCTAACCTAAGTTATAATTAAACCTAACACTACCCTATCAATAAAATAATTAAATAAACTACCTACAATTACCTACAATTAACCTAACACTACACTATCAATAAATTAATTAAACACAATTCCTACAAATAAATACAATTAAATAAACTAGCTAAAGTACAAAAAATAAAAAAGAACTAAGTTACAGAAAATCGGAATCTATTGGCTGATCGGAACAGCCAATAGAATGCGAGCTCAATCTGATTGGCTGATTGGATCAGCCAATCGGATTGAACTTGATTCTGATTGGCTGATTCCATCAGCCAATCAGAAAATTCCTACCTTAATTCCGATTGGCTGATAGAATCCTATCAGCCAATCGGAATTCGAGGGACGCCATCTTGGATGACGTCCCTTAAAGGAACAGTCATTCGTCGTTCAGTCGTCGGTCCGGATGGATGTTCCGCGCTGGATGTCTTCAGGATCCTGCCGCTTCGCTCCGGATGGAAGAAGATCGAAGATGCCGCTTGGAGAAGATGTTTGCCGGTCCGGATGTCCTCTTCTTGCCGGATAGGAGGAAGACTTTGGAGCCTCTTCTGGACCGGATTATGGATCGCCAACCCCCGCTTGGGTTGGATGAAGATGTTGGAGCCAGGACGGATCGGTGAACCTGGTATGGTGAAGACAAGGTAGGAAGATCTTCAGGGGCTTAGTGTTAGGTTTCTTTAAGGGGGTTTGGGTTAGATTAGGGGTATGTGGGTGGTGGGTTGTAATGTTGGGGGGGGGGTATTGTATGTTTTTTTTTACAGGCAAAAGAGCTGAAATTCTTGGGGCATGCCCCGCAAAGGGCCCTGTTCAGGGCTGGTAAGGTAAAAGAGCTTGTAACTTTTTTAATTTAGAATAGGGTAGGGAATTTTTTATTTTGGGGGGCTTTGTTATTTTATTAGGGGGCTTAGAGTAGGTGTAATTAGTTTAAAATTGTTGTAATATTTTTCTTATGTTTGTAAATATTTTTTTATTTTCTGTAACTTAGTTCTTTTTTATTTTTTGTACTTTAGCTAGTTTATTTAATTGTATTTATTTGTAGGAATTGTGTTTGATTAATTTATTGATAGTGTAGTGTTAGGTTAATTGTAGGTAATTGTAGGTAGTTTATTTAATTATTTTATTGATAGGGTAGTGTTAGTTTTAATTATAACTTAGGTTAGGGTTTATTTTACAGGTAAATTTGTTATTATTTTAACTAGGTAGCTATTAAATAGTTCTTAACTATTTAATAGCTATTGTACCTGGTTAAAATAATTACAAAGTTGCCTGTAAAATAAATATTAATCCTAAAATAGCTATAATATAATTATAATTTATATTGTAGCTATATTAGGATTTATTTTACAGGTAAGTATTTAGCTTTAAATAGGAATAATTTATTTAATAAGAGTTAATTTATTTCGTTAGATTTAAATTATATTTAACTTAGGGGGGTGTTAGTGTTAGGGTTAGACTTAGCTTTAGGGGTTAATACATTTATTAGAATAGCGGTGAGCTCCGGTCGGCAGATTAGGGGTTAATAATTGAAGTTAGGTGTCGGCGATGTTAGGGAGGGCAGATTAGGGGTTAATACTATTTATGATAGGGTTAGTGAGGCGGGTTAGGGGTTAATAACTTTATTATAGTAGCGCTCAGGTCCGCTCGGCAGATTAGGGGTTAATAAGTGTAGGCAGGTGTCGGCGACGTTGAGGGGGGCAGATTAGGGGTTAATAAATATAATATAGGGGTCTGCGATGTTAGGGGTAGCAGATTAGGGGTACATAGGGATAACGTAGGTGGCGGCGATTTGCGGTCGGAAGATTAGGGGTTAATTATTTTAAGTAGCTTGCGGCGACGTTGTGGGGGGCAAGTTAGGGGTTAAGAAATATAATATAGGGGTCGGCGGGGGTTAGGGGCAGCAGATTAGGGGTACATAAGTATAACGTAGGTGGCGGTCGGCAGATTAGGGGTTAAAAATTTAAATCGAGTGGCGGCGATGTGGGGGGACCTCGGTTTAGGGGTACATAGGTAGTTTATGGGTGTTAGTGTACTTTAGGGTACAGTAGTTAAGAGCTTTATAAACCGGCGTTAGCCAGAAAGCTCTTAACTCCTGCTATTTTCAGGCGGCTGGAATTTTGTCGTTAGAGCTCTAACGCTCACTTCAGAAACGACTCTAAATACCAGCGTTAGAAAGATCCCATTGAAAAGATAGGATACGCAAATGGCGTAGGGGGATCTGCGGTATGGAAAAGTCGCGGCTGAAAAGTGAGCGTTAGACCCTTTAATCACTGACTCCAAATACCAGCGGGCGGCCAAAACCAGCGTTAGGAGCCTCTAACGCTGGTTTTGACGGCTACCGCCGAACTCCAAATCTAGGCCCTAGTAAATATCAACCCTTTCAGGGTGGGGGCAAGTAGACAAGATTGGTACAAAGTTCTGAAATAAACAAATAAAAAAAACGGAAGTTGCGTGATTGTCATTTAAATAACGTGACTCCAACGTCGCTGATTGGATTCTGGGGGCTGTCTACATTGCCAGGCACATCCCCCAGTCGGGTCTTCAGTTTACTTATCTAAGAGGGGTGTAGGATGCCCAAAAACTTAGGACGTTCCATGCCATTCCAAACTGCTGCTATATAGTGCTTCAGACACGTGCACGCTCCTGACCTTACCTCCCTGCTTTTCAGCAAAAGATACAAAGAGAACGAAGAAAATTAGATAATATAAATAAATTAGAAAGTTTACAATTGTGGCGGAGCCTGGAGGTGAACAGAGATGGCCATATGAGAGAACGGCTCCGTGCAGTGAGATAGATGATGGCAAGCTACACACACAATATCACCACAAAAATAATTGGCCTGAGGGTAATAGCTGCCTGAAACCACACTGCAGCACGATCAGACCGGCAATGTAAACAGAGACACAGAGGCATCACTAATCAGAGGTGGAGACGCAGAGTACACCGGCATACAGCCGCCATCTTAAGGAACCATGAGGCACTCAGTGTGTAAGTTGAGAGTGGCGGCAGGAGGCAGCACTGTCCTAAGGGACACAGATAGCATAGCTTTGGTGCCCTATTAAGCGAAGCAGCTAGGAGTGGGGTAAAACTGAATAATCCGGCAGACAAGCCAGGAAGGGCTTCCATATATGCACAACTACCCACAGCGCTCTTCTTATGAGGACAGGTCCTACAGTGACAGGATGCACAATCCGTTCCCCTCAGATAAAAATTCAGGTGTACTGTTAAAAATACATAAAAGATTGAATCCACCAGTACTACATAGGATATGGGGATATATGTATGTGTTACAGTCAATTAAATACATGAAGGTTAAACCAACTCATAAACTCTAAGGATCTCTAACAGGCTACACGCAAGCTCAATAGATATAGCTCTGCGTTTCGACGCACTATAGGGAGACAAATAAGTAATACCATTTAATCGCAGCAACCACATATATTCTTTCAATAAGCATGGCTTCAAGCAAGATATACTACCCGCAGCTGGGAATATAAATTTTTGACGGGGAGCTCTTTAGCTACTGTATGCTAACATTTTAGATAAATTACATATCCCAGCATAAGCAATCTAGAACAAGGCCTCTAGAATTTTTACAGCAAGATGTCAGCCAGGAAACACACTACAATTACAGCAGTGGGGAAAACAGCTGCGGCTAGCTTATTTTCCAAATCTTCTAAGGGAGAGAGACCTATAGACCAACAAACTGCTGTACCCGAAGAAGATGCTGACAAAGATGCTAGTTCCCCAACTTATAATGATGACCTTACCCCAGCTACAAAGGCTGATATTAAGTCTCTGGTCTCAAAGCAAGATATAAATACAAAATTTGATAAGTTGTGGGAAAAAATTGATGCAATGCAATCCACTGTGATGGGTAGCATCGCGGAAATAAAACAAGAAATGATAGACCTTGGCACTAGAGTTTCATCACTAGAAGATACCGAAAATTCAGTGGTAGAAGAAGTCAACAACTTATCCCAACAGGTATTAGCCCAACAACAAGCACTGGAACTGGGGCATGACAAGATGGAAGACCTTGAGAATCGCAGCCGGAGATGTAATGTCAGGTTGAAGGGGGTCCCCGAATCTGTCTCCCCGAATGAGCTAGAGAATTATCTGAGACAATTGTTTCAGGCCATTACAGGTCAGGCAGGAGACGACAGCTTCCAAATTGAAAGAGCTCATAGAGCTTTGTGAGCTATACCCAAGGAGAATGCCCCTCCGTGGGATGTTATTGTCAAGATGTTCAGATTTCAAGAAAAAAGAGGCCATCCTTACAGCCACCAGAAAGAACCCAACATTTAAATTTCAGGGTACTGTGGTCCAACTTTACCAGGATCTCTGCGTGAGGACCCTACAGAAGAGAGGATCACTAAGACCACTGACCTCACCATTACGTAAAAATCAGATCAACTACCGATGGGGCTTCCCTTTTGGTCTACATATACTACATGAAGGAAGAGTTCTAACCATCAGAGAGGTCCAGAAAATACCAGACCTGTGTTCATGTCTCAAATTGGAGACCCCAGACCTTCCACCTACTACTTTAGGGCAAGAAAGAGAGAAGAACATCCAATGTAGAGAATTGGCACAAAGACAAAGATGGTCAAGAGTCACCAAAAAATCCAAGACCTGAAGGAGGATGTCTACACTTAGTTAACATTATTCAGGATTATAGAGCATCTGACCTGGAAGTGCCTTGGGAGATGAGTATGATCAGGATTATGTTGAATACCTCATAAGTTTATTCATATAAAATCTAGTTTAATGAGTTTGTTACAGTTGGTTTATTATGTAAAAATGCATATCACTAGAGCAAGGGTTAAAATCACTGTGACTTTAGGCAGTTGGAAAGGTTCACTATCTACCTCCTTGGAGAAACATAGATATCTTCCTAGAAGTACCTCAGAGGTCCTGATTTACATATACATTTATATAGTACCTTCTTCAAAGAATATACTTTAACTGTTATATCCGTATGCACAAATTTACAAATACTGTACTAGCATTATGTATTCTGTACTTGTTGTAGGCCTGTTCAGGTATTACAATGTTATAGATTTAATAATGTATTATTGTTTATATATTGTTAGTTTTTTTGTTCATGTTGCTTGTGGTTACAGGTGTTCAAAGGATCTTAGAAGGCTTACAGTGAGTCAGAGAGGAGAGGTCAAGGGAAAGCACTTAGTAGGGAATCTAATGAGAGGTGGAGAAAAAGGTATTCAATGCAATGTCCCCTGATATGACGATCCTCTCACATAATGTGAGAGGTCTTAATACAGACGTAAAGCGTAAGATAGCACTAGCCCAATACCACAGATTGATAGCGAAAATAATCTTTTTATAAGAGTCCCACTTTACTAATATTCAGATACCAAAGTACTGGAGTAGATACTTTCCACTTCACTATCACTCTGTTATAGATCAGAAGAGAAGAGGAGTTTCTATTCTTATTCATGACTCCATCCAGTTTCACACAGATGAGGTCATCAAAGATCCGGAATGGAGGTTTCTAGCAGTTAGAAGTCGCATACAAGACACACAAATTACCTTATGTATCATCTATGCCCCAAACGAAAAGCAAGCTACTTTTTTTAATCATATTTCAAACCTTTTGACTAAGTGGTCTCAATCCAGAATTATACTGGCGGGAGATTTTAATATCTTGCTTACTCCATATACTAATAAACAAGGGACTTGTATTACAAGCAAGCAACAGACACAATGCCATAGCCAAATATATAAGGGACTCTTATAGCTTCACATAACATCTTAGATACTTGGGAGAACCTTTATGGGTTAACGACAGATTACTCATACTACTCCAATGCACAAAAATAATATTCCAGACTGGACTATGTCTTTGTTAGCCAGATATTGATCCCAAATGTGAAATCTTCATTCATTCATTCACCCATGTGTCTGGTCTGACCATTCTATAGTCCAGATGGACCTGACGTGTATCATTAACATCCATAGGCAACCTTCTTGGAACTTTGATCCCACTACTATTAAAGATAAACTGATTTTTTACCAAGTTACGTACGGACATGACTAATTCAGGCTTGACTACTAATCCAATATTCACTTGGGCAGCCCACAAGCACTTCATAAGAGGTTTGCTTATTAAAGAAAAAGCAAAATACGTCAAATTGGTGACTAACACTATAGATAAACTCCAAATAGAGATACGGACATTGGAAAAACAGCACCAGCAATCCCTCTCTGCAGCTACTTTTAAAAGTTGCAATTGAAAAGACACACATTGGCAAAAAAAATTAAATGAATCAGCAATAAGGGCAACTCAGAAATTAAAAGTACATTACTTTCTATGTTCCAATAAACCTAATAATTATTTAGCCCACAAACTAAGAGTGAGGGTTAAATCACACTCTATCCCTTCCATATAGAAACCGGATGGGTCACTTACATCTAACCTGCAAGAAATTGCGGATACATTCGCTAGCTACTATGATATCCTCTATGATGGCCAAAAGGTGAAAAAATCTATCCAAATGCAGATACTTTTAAAACAATTCCTTATAAAAGCTAAACTGAATACTATAAGTCAAGCACAGAAAGAAGTACTTAACGCAGAAATCTTGAGTGAAAATATTTTAACGGTTATAAAGGAGCTGAAAGCGGGTAAAGCAGTGAGGCCTGACGGCTTCCCGGGTGAGTACTATAAGTCATTCAAATCAACACTAATATCACATATTAATACATTCTTCAATGACATAATGCTAGGAAGAGAAATACCTATGGACATTCTTAGGGCCAAGAGAGTAGTAATTCCTAAACCTGAGAAAAATCCACTTTTATGTCAAAGTTATAGACCAATATCCCTGATTAATCAGGATATTAAGATTCTTACCAAGATATTAGACAACCGTCTCAAAAAAATATTTCCAAATTTGATTTATCCTGATCAGGTCAGATTCATAAAAGATAGGGAAGCCCCGATAACGTTCGGAGAACGATAACTCTGGGGGAGTATCTATTAAATACCCGGACGCCTTCTCTGCTTCTATCCTTGGATGCGGAGAAGGCGTTCGACAGAGTGGATTGGTCTTATATGTTTGCGGTTCTAGAGGAGATGGGTTTTGATGCAGCCTTTGTGCAGGCCGTTAGGGGAATATATTCAACTCCAAAAGCCACTATAGGAGCGGCAGGTTATCAGTCTAGACCTATAGCGATCTTGAATGGCACTCGTCAGAGATGCCCTCTGTTGCCTTTGCTATTTGCCCTATGCATTGAGCCGCTCGCTTCATGTATTAGAAATTCAACAGACGTAGTGGGCACAGTTGTGGGGAGAAATTAATACAAATTGTCGTTATTTGCGGACGATGTCCTATTGACTATGACCAAACCCCTGATCTCTCTTCCCAACCTATACCAAATTTTACAAAAGTTCTCGGATATTTCTGGATATAAAGTTAATTTGGATAAATGCAAAGCATTACCCCTTGCCCTCCCCGGGCTTACTATAAAAATTATAGAGACTAACTGATATCAAATGGGCTAAAGATTCCATAACCTACTTAGGTATTAAAATTTCGGGAGCATATTCAGACCTCTATAAAATAAACTACATACCACTCTACAAAAAAAATAAAAAATGATCTAGGAAAGTGGTCTAAAGGTAACTACTCTTGGTATGGTAGGCTCTCCAACATAAAAATGAACATCCTACCTAGGATTTTATATCTCTTCAGAGCTCCTCCAATTAAGATTCCTCTGGTGGAGCTACAGGGTCTCCAATCAGATTTACTCAGGCTCTTAAGAAGGGGGAAAAGAGCGAGAGTAGCTTCCCACATATTGACCCAACATAGACAAGTGGGAGGGGTAGGAGTACCTAATTTACTAGATTATTACCAGGCAGCCAGACTAGCACAAACGGTCATGTTTAGTAAGAATATGAACACTAGTCTTTGGATCAAAATAGAAACTGATTTGGGAAGATATGATAACCCAAATGATGTAATATGGGATCCCCAGACCAAACTTCATCCTAACGGTTATAGATCACCAATCACTTCAGATTCAGTCCAGTTATGGGGATCCCTCACTAAGACGCTAAAGTTGATTCCTACACAATCTAAGCTTTTACCACTTAAGACTCTACTACCGTCAGAACTCCACAGGCAAATAGGGAAGTGGGTGAATAAGGGTTTATACAGGGTGGCTGACTTTTTAGATCAGAGAGGCATGTTAGCGTATACCAAGATTCAAGATAAGATAAACCCAGAAAACTTGCATTGGTATGTTTACCTCCAAATCTCCTCAGCCCTCACAAAATATAATGCCAGACGAGAAACACAACCCTTTACCACACTAGAATGCTTAGCTAAAACACTGAATAGAGATAAAAAGATGATCTCTACTTTATACTTAACCATCCAAGAATCCAAACATCATACTAAATCAACATTGATAGAGAGGTGGGAAAAAGATACTGGGGAAGAGTTTTTGAGATCCGAGTGGAACTGGATCTTTTTTGATTTATGTAGGGGCCTTATTTCTGCAGACCAATGGGAGAACTGTTTAAAGACTACTTTCAGGTGGTACCTTACCCCAACTAAGACTTCTCACTTCTTAGCAGATAATACCAGATACTGTTATAGGTGGATGTGGGGGACACAGAACCTACATCTATGTGTGGTGGGAATGCCCCAAAGTTAGAGAGATCTGGGATAGGCTGGCAGGCTTAGTAAGTAAACTACTCAATGAAGCCTTTTCCTTCACGGCTACACAGGCTTTACTAAATCAGCATGCGTCGCGATATAACTCAGCAATTAACACATTCATTAAAATATTGTGTACAGCCACCAGAACTTGCATTGCGATACACTGGAAAATGGGGGTCCCTGTTTGGCAAGAAGTTTTAGACAAAATAAATCACATATACAGCATGTCGGAAATGGTTTCCTGGGTCCAGGGTACTAATGAAAACTTTCAGAGGCTCTGGTTTTACTGGATTACACAGGGAGCTATATAGAAGTTACAGAATAGGAACACCTTACCAGAGAAGAGCTAGGGGGCAGCGTATCAAGAAAGGGTTGGAATTGGTCTATCACAGTGTTTAAACAGGTTTAATGAGAATACAACTTTCTTGAATGATTCTAGTTTTACTTATATTGTATTTTATCTAAGACTTAAATAGATATAGTGATGCAACTAGATGGAAATAGTGAGCACTGTAAATAACCACAAGATATTTGTTTGTTTATTTGTTTATATTTTCTTTATTTCTTTAATTGTTAACAAAATACTTTTCAATGTTGGATTATATCGTAAAATTTCAGGGAACTCTTCATCAGTCTTTAGGTGTCAGAATTATTTTAAAGGACACTCTAGAGATACCAATGTCGAGAACATTATAGAGACTCCTAACACAGGAAAACTTAGAACTAGAGGGGCCGACAAGCCCAGAAAAGAGATTTCTCAAAGACTTTTATTTAGATAAACGGCGACGATAAGTATAGGTTGAGATAGTCAAATGTAGGTTACATATGGCACATTATGAGGATGTTATCTTTGTTCCCGTTTTTTTTTTCTTTTTCATTGTATGTGATATAATATTATTAAAAACCATTTCAACATAAAAACCTACTTAGAAGCTTCCAGTTTAGCTCTGTTTAAAAGGGTACTGGAACACCAACTGCAAGTGGGAAATAGCGGACACTCCCCCCTCCCCCTTCCTTTGCATATGAAAAGACCCTTTACATAAACAGAAGCAAGCTGGGAGTAGGTATACGTTGGTATTCTCCTAAAACTTTGGGGCTTGGCTAGGAGTCTGAAAATCAGAGGAATGTTATTTAAAAATAAGCAAAACTATCCATTAAAAAACAAACAAAAAAAAACTAAAACTGAAAACTATCCATAAAAAAACAAAAAAAAACTGTATGGGCTATATAAATGGATCATCTACAAAACATTTATGCAAAAAAAAAATCTAGTGTATAATGTCACCCTAAATACATAATTATGTGCAACCAATAGGGCAATTATAAAATGCTCTTAACATATAAGAGCATTTTTTTGCACTTTAAAGGGACAGTGTACTGTAAAATTGTTTTCCCCTTAATAGGTTTCCAATAACTTATTTATACCAGCTGAAGAGTACAAAATGAATAGGAAATTGTTTCTTTAGGTTTATTTTTTTAATAGGAACTAGCTGGTTTTGCTCTTCGAAACCTCAACACAAAATGCTAAAATAAAAGCCCCCAAAACGTTGTCAAAATTTCTCTCTATGCTGGCGAGTTTTTGATCATCAGGCCCTTAGAGAGACTGAAAATGAACATTATTTGAGGACTTATCTCTACGACTCCCTCCACTGGGGGCTTGATTACGAGTGGTGCGCTAACAGTTGCAGTGAAAAGGGGTTTATCACAGCTGTTTGCGATTAAGGTTTTTCGCTCGTATTACAACTTGAAAGTAAACGCAGCTTGAGCACAACTGAAGTTAACGAGCGTCAGGTTAGTATGACCTCAGAGCTCTGGTAAACTGTTTCGAAAACCAAAAAAGTTACAAAATACAGTTAGACTCATAATAACACCATCTAATAAAATGATATATATATAAAAAATATTACACAAAAAAAGATATTAGGGCTCAGAGATATGAGAGCTCAGGTGTTGGAAAAAAAAACAGGCAAAGGGCTTTAACAGAGAGATACATACATATATATGTCTTAAGATGTGTGTATATATATATATATATATATATATATATATACTGTATATATATATATACACAGTATGTGTGTGTGTATGTGTACATGTGTATTTATGTATTTACAGACATATATAGAAATATAAACACATAAAACATATGTATACATATATAGAAATATATTTAAGTGCATTGGAGCCTTTTGCAGTTATGTAGATGGGACCATGAAAAAACATTTATATAATATTCATATTTAATAAAGGTTTTAACTATGTATTTACTGTAAATATTTCACATTCCAATGTTCTGCACATAAATATACAATCATGTATATATACAGTTGCAAGAAAAAAGTATGTGAACCCTTTGGAATGATATGGATTTTTGCACAAATTGGTCATAAAATGTGATCTGATCATCATCTAAGTCACAACAATAGACAATCACAGTCTGCTTAAACTAATAACACACAAAGAATGAAATGTTGCCATGTTTTTATTGAACACACCATGTAAACATTCACAGTGCAGGTGGAAAAAGTATGTGAACCCTTGGATTTAATAACTGGTTGAACCTCCTTTGGCAGCAATAACTTCAACCAAACGTTTCCTGTAGTTGCAGATCAGACATGCACAACGGTCAGGAGTAATTCTTGACCATTCCTCTTTACAGAACTGTTTCAGTTCAGCAATATTCTTGGGATGTCTGGTGTGAATTGCTTTCTTTAGGTCATGCCACATCATCTCAATCGGGTTGAGGTCAGGACTCTGTCTGGGCCACTTCAGAAGGCGTATTTTCTTCTGTTTAAGCCATTCTGTTGTTGATTTACTTCTATGTTTTGGGTCATTGTCCTGTTGCAACACTCATCTTCTGTTGAGCTTCAGCTGGTAGACAGAAGGCCTTAAGTTCTCCTGCAAAATGTCTTGATAAATTTGGGAATTCATTTTTCCTTCGATGATAGCAATCCGTCCAGGCCCTGATGCAGCAAAGCAGCCCCAAACCATGATGCCCCCACCACCATACTTCACAGTTGGGATGAGGTTTTGATGTTGGTGTGCTGTGCCTCTTTTTCACCACACCTAGTGTTGTGTGTTTCTTCCAAACAACTCAACTTTGGTTTCATCTGTCCACAGAATATTTTGCCAGTACTGCTGTGGAACATCCAGGTGCTCTTGTGCAAACTGTAAACCTACAGCAATATTTTGTTTGGACAGCAGTGGCTTCTTCTGTGGTATCCTCCCATGAAATCCATTCTTGTTTAGTGTTTTACGTATTGTAGATTCGCTAACAGGGATGTTAGCATTTGCCAGTGACTTTTGTAAGTCTTTAGCTGACACTCTAGGATTCTTTTTCACCTCATTGAGCAGTCTGCGCTGTGCTCTTGCAGTCATCTTTACAGGACGGCCACTTCTAGGGAGAGTAGCAGCAGTGTTGAACTTTCTCCATTTATAGACAATTTGTCTTACCGTGGACTGATGAACAGCAAGGCTTTTGGAGATACTTTTATAACCCTTTCCAGCTTTATGCAAGTCAACAATTCTTAATCGTAGGTCTTCTGAGAGCTCTTTTGTGCGAGGCATCATTCACATCAGGCAATGCTTCTTGTGAAAAGCAAACCCAGAACTGGTGTGTGTTTTTTATAGGGCAGGGCAGCTGTAACCAACACCTCCAATCTCATCTCATTGATTTGACTCCAGTTGACTGACATCTCACTCCAATTCTTGGAGATGTCATTAGTCTAGGGGTTCACATACTTTTTCCACCTGCACTGTGAATGTTTACATGGTGTGTTCAATAAAAACATGGCAACATTTCATTTTTTGCTTGTTATTAGTTTAAGCAGACTGTGATTGTCTATTGTTGTGACTTAGATGATGATCAGATCACATTTTATGACCAATTTGTGCAGAAATCCATTTCATTCCAAAGGGTTCACATACTTTTTCTTGCAACTGTATATATATATACAACCCCAGACGATCATTTCGGCCTTCATTGGGCCTCCTCAGTGAGGTATAGCTATATTCCTCTAAGCACACTGAGCTAGGAGTCCACATCTGGTTGTTCCTTTTTCCCATAGGGAGACTAAATACATACAGAGACAGAGGCCGTAACTATAAACCAGAGGGCCCAGGTGCAAGAATCTAAGAAGGGCCCCCCACCCCCAAAAAATGTGAATTTGATACATATGTTTTTTTTTTTTAATATTTAACACAGAAAAAAAAAATGTGAATCTGTTTACATCTGCAAAAGGAGGTACCCTGTGCCCAAGGTCTGTGAGATGGTCTGACCCCCTATTACTGTATATAGTGACACTGTTTAACCCACCAGTACTGTATATAGTGAGTTAATGACACAGTCTGTAATCTGCCAGTGAGATGGCTGGCCTGACCCTATTTGCCTCAATTCTTTATAAAGTGACGACAATAGTCTGTGACATGGTCAGCCCCCCCGTACTGTATATAGTGGTACTGTATTGTGACACTGTTTACCCCCTGCCCCCCATGCTGTAGTAACAAGGTCTGTAATTTGCTGGTTCCACAAACATACACTCACACACACATACATGTATAAATACACACACAGTCACATACATACATACACACACAGTCACATACATACATACATACACACACATAAACACCAATGGGTAAAACAGAAACACTATCCCCTGTAGTCAGAGACACTAGTGAAGCATCATGTCACACTCACATGATATCAGTGCAGGCAGTGGCAGGTCAACATTTTTTATTGGAAACAAAAAATTATTTTTTTAAGCTGGCCACCCCCCTCAGGGGCCCGGTCACAGTTGCGACCTCTGCACCCCCTGTAGTTTCGCCCCTGGCTCCCAGTAGTGCATAGCTGCTCCTTCAAAAGAGGATACCAAGAGAATGAAGCAAATTAGTTAAAAGAAGTAAAATGGAAAGTTGTATAAAATCACATGCTCTATTTGAATCATGAAAAATAAGAAAAAGAAAAATGTTGGGTTTCATGTCCCTTTAAGGAGTATATACTGCATGATACTGTAAAACATTATTGAAGTATGCTGTCCCTTTTAAAGCAATCTGAATATTTCTCTTCATAAATAAAATAGTATAGAAGAGTATGGGACTGATAAGAAAGGAATTGGAAATCTCATCTCCTACAGTTTCTGCAAATTCTATCCTTATGGATGGTAAAATATTCCTTTATCGGCACCCTGGATAGCCACTGGGGACTGATTACCTTTAGTGGCAGTTTAAAGGGACAATGTACTGTCATTTTCTCCCTTTAATGTGTTTACAATGCTTGTTATACCAGCTGCTTAGTATTAAAGGGACACTGAACCCAAAATTTTTCTTTTGTGATACAGATAGAGCATGCAATTTTAAGCAACTGTCTAATTTACTCCTATTATCAAATTTTCTTTGTTCTCTTGCTATCTTTATTTGAAAAAGAAGGCATCTAAGATATTTTTTTGGGTTCAGACCCTAGACAGCACTTGTTTATTGGTGGGTTAATTTATCCACCAATCATCAAGAGCAACCCAGGTTGTTCACCGAAAATGGGCCGGCATCTAAACTTACATTCTTGCATTTCAAATAAAGATACCAAGACAATGAAGAACATTTGATAATAGGAGTAAATTAGAACGTTGCTGAAAATCGCATGCTGAATCACAAAAGAAAAAAAAATTGGGTTTATTGTCCCTTTAAATGTATTGGGCATTACTCCTTTAGGTTTTATTCTTATAAGTGAAATAGCTGCTGTTGCTCACTCAAACCACAACTCATAATGCAAATTTCAGTGCCTAAGTATTGGCCTTTATAGAGGGAGAATATAGATAAGAGAAAAAGATCTGCTCTTCCTTTAGGTTCAGTCACTTTGAATGGGCATACTCTAAAAATAATAGGCTGTGGTTTCAATAAACAATACCAACTATTCCAAATACATTTGTATATTTATGGTATAAAAAGCAATTGAAAATACTTTAAGGGGGAACTAATTGTATCCTTTTAATTCTGAAACCGTAGGTGCAGTTTATTTGATCCAAGTCAATCACATATTACCTATTTAAAAAAAAAAATCAATACAAAATAAAAATAGAAAAAACTGTGTGTAATTTGCCTGCCTTGCATTTTAATACAGTAGTCATTTGTTAGAATGCATGTATGGGAACACTGCATAATAGTTTGCATCAATCATTTCAACTGTCCTGTACGTTACATGACGTTTAAAATAAGTTTTTGCTTTAGATGCAGAAATTTCAGGGGAAAAAGTAGATAGAAAAAATGCGGCCTGATGTTTATACAATTTGTATGATAAATTGCTTATAGACAACAGACTGTATAGATAATAAATAGCCTATGGTATCTTATTGCATTTGCTGCATACATTTACTCAATTTGCAGGCAACAGCAGTATTCTGTGTTTAAAGGGACATGTAACACATTTTTTTCTTTCATGATTCAGATAGAACATGCAATTTTAAGCAACATTCTAATTTACTCCTATTATAAATGTTTCTTTGTTCTCTTGGTATCTTTATTTGAAAAGCAGGAATGTAAGTTTAGGAACCAGACCATTTTTTGGTTAAGCACATGGGTAGCCACCTACAAGCAAGCGCTACCCAGGGTACTGAAACAAAAATGAGATGTTTCTTAAGCTTACATTCCTGCTTTTTCAAATAAAGATACAGAGAGAACGAAGATAAATTGATAATAGGAGTAAATTCGAAATCAGCTTAAAATTGCATACTCTATCTGAATTATGAAATAAAAAAATGTGGGTTTTATATCCCTTTAATAATAATAAAAAAAATGTTGACCAGTTTAATTCTAATGCAAAAATAAAAAGTCCTAATTCATTAGTGTTATTTTTACATTAGCATCTTGTTCTAATTAGGGCTCAGTTCTAATCAACTCTATTGCATGGTTTTGTGGATTATTTGAATTCAAACCCACTATTAAATCATTTGACCACTCCACAAAAACTTATTTATCTAAACTAAACAACTAAAACATTGTATTGAGGAGGAGTGACATAATAGATCCTTCTTACTGGTGGTCTGTCCCATCCTGTCACATGCGGGACTATATAGCCACACCCCAACCACGCCCACTGATGGCAGGGACCACACCCACAACAACACAGACTCGTTCCATGGAATATCCAAGTGTCCACCCACATGATTTCTTGATTCACTGAGGATAAGCTCTTACTTGGTTGCTGAGTTTTTTACCTTAAACCTGTTGAAATCAAATTTTACCTTTTTTCGAGTGGTATTTCATATATATTTTTTTGGGGGGGGGGTTCAGGTTATTGAGCATGCTCAGTTCACAACAGTGTTAAAAAATTCAAACCAATTTATTGTTTAATATAAAGTTAAAAACAAAATTTCCCCCCAATATGGCCCTTTAGCAGATTGTCTGGGAGGAGGATTGAGGAGAAGAAGATGGCTGAACCCCCTTTTTATTTTATTTTTTATTTTTTTATTATTATACAGATCTCTTCTTGCGAATAACATAGTAATATAATGGATGAACATCTCTAAGCACTGTGAAGCAGTGGGAGCTTAGCCCGTTAAACTTTGAGACTTTGAATATGTTTGGTTCCTGTATCACAAGATGACCTTTATTTTTATAAGAGAAGATCTCAGCTAATTCTGCTATTTTAGTTGACATTTTTTTTTTCCCGAGTTTAAACAAAAACAACAACATGGTATACAGTCCTTTTAAGAGTGCTAGTTACTGATGTCTCAGTAGAACTCAGAATAAATTATACAAGAATATGTTTTATTTTGTCATTGTGTACTTAATTTTTCCAAATTGTCTATATGCTGTAAAACATTTTGCCCTGTGTGGCTTATCAACATCTATTTTGCATATCTGTATACACTGCTGGGAATTAAATAAATATATTACAAAATAAAAAAATAAAAAAATGCAATTAAAATCAAACTTGTCAATTATAAAACATTAATGAAGCGATTAGAGGTTTAAAAATGTTGATTATAAATTGATCCAAATTATATAAAATCATTAATTACACATGTCAAAAGTTATTATTGTCGATAACCTGAAAATAAAAACGGACTTATTAGGCAGTTACAGTAATTTTAGGCACTATATTTTGCTTTAATTTCAAGGGACAGTTTAGCCAACAACTTTCTCTCCTTTAATTAGTTCCCAATGATCCATTTTACCTGAGTGCATTAAATTATTTACAAATAGCTCCTTGGCCTTTATATTGGCATTTGAAATAGCTGATTTAGTATGTATTTTCCCTAACTTTCTTTACCTAGGTATCTGCTATTGAGAAACTAAGTTAAAAGGACACTGAACCCAAATTTATTCTTTCGTGATTCAGATAGAGCATGCAATTTTAAGCAACTTTCTAATTTACTCCTATTATCAATTTTTCCTCATTCTCTTGCTATCTTTATTTGAAAAAGAAGGCATCTAAGTTTTTTTTTTGGTTTAGAACTCTGGACTGCACTTTTTTTTGGTGGATGAATTTATCCACCAATCAGCAAGAACAACCCAGGTTGTTCACCAAAAATGGGCCGGCATTTAAACTTACATTCTTGCATTTCAAATAAAGATACCAAGAGAATGAAGAACATTTGATAATAGGAGTAAATTAGAAAATTGCTTAAAATGTCATGCTCTATCTTTATCACGATAGAAAAAATTTTGAGTTCAGTGTCCCTTTAACATAGTCAGCAGAAGAAATTACACTCACAGTGGGAGCTGTAAGAGATAAAGCTCTAAAATTTTAATTTTCAATTGTTATTTCTAAACATTGTACAGAGACAGAGATAAGAAAGGGGAGCATTTGAGTGATAAGATAATCTGATCTGTCTGCAAGCTTAGCCTATTTTGAAGGGCTGTGGTTTCAAAGAGCAAATCCAGCTATTTATTTTGCAAAAATAAGCATAAATGAGCAATTTCTCATACATTATATACGCTTCAGCTGGTATAACAAGTCATGGGGCGCGATCCGATATCGATCGCAGTTTGCGGCGCAAGCGAGGGAACCGGCGTCGCCCGCAGTTTCAGCTCGCAACTCGAGCCATCCCATATAGGTCACCGTCAGATACTAACGTGCCGTAAGTCTCACAAACCAGCGATGTCCAGAAATCTGCATAAGTACAAATTTCTGGCGTCGCCAGTGACTTGCGCCACGTTAGAAACTGCCGGCGCCTATAAAACCTGACTAAAGTCTAAAACACCCGCACTGTCTAACACGCCTCCCTAACATAGCCCGCACTGTCTAACACGCCTCCCTAACATAGCCCGCACTGTCTAACCCTCTATCCGCTATCCCCCCTCACTATCCTAACAATAAAAAAGCTATTAACCCCTAAACCGCCGCTCCTTTACCCCGCCGCAACCTAATAAAGTTATTAACCCCTAAACCGCCGCTCCCGTACCCCGCCGCCAGCTATATTATATCTATAACCCCCTAAAGTGAGCCCCTAACACCGCCGCCATCTATATTAAAATTATTAACCCCTAATGTAAGCCCCTTACACCGCCGCCATCTCTATTAAAATTATTAACCCCTAATTTAATCTACCTACCCCGCCGCCAGCTATGTTATCTATATTAACCCTAAGTATATTATAGTTAATATAGGTATTACATTATATATATTAACTATATTAACCCTAACTATATTAGGGTTAATATAGTTAATATAGTTACTATAGTATTTATATTAACTATATTAACTCTATCTAACCCTAACTAAATTTATATTAAATTAATCTAATTCATTTATAAACTAAAATATTCCTATTTAAATCTAAATACTTACCTATAAAATAAACCCTAAGATAGCTACAATATAATTAATAATTACATTGTAGCTATGTTAGGGTTAATATTTATTTTACAGGTAAATTGTTAATTATTTTAACTAGGTATAATAGATATTAAATAGTTATTAACTATTTAATATCTACCTAGTTAAAATAATTACCCAATTACCTGTAAAATAAATCCTAACCTAAGTTACAAATACACCTACACTATCAATAAATTTAATAAACTACAAACATCTATCTAAAAATACAATTAAATTAACTAAACTAAATTACAAAAAAAAACAAACACTAAATTACAAAAAATAAAAAAAAGATTACAAGATATTTAAGCTAATTACACCTATTCTAAGCCCCCTAATAAAATAATAAACCCCCAAAATAAAAAAAATTCCCTGCCCTATTCTAAATTTAACAAATTGCAAAGCTCTTTACCTTACCAGCCCTTAAAAGGGCCTTTTGTGGGGCATGCCCCAAAGAATTCAGCTCTTTTGCATACAACAAATACAATACCCCCCCCCATTACAACCCACCACCCACATACCCCTATTCTAAACCCACCCAAACCCCCCTTAAAAAAGCCTAACACTACCCCCCTGAAGATCTCCCTACCTTGTCTTCACCACACCGGGCCGAACTCCTGATCCGATCCGGGCGATGTCATCCTCCAAGCGGCAAAGAAGAATTCTTCCTCCGGCGACGTCTTCCTCCAAGCGGCAGCAAAGTCTTCATTCTTCCGGCGGCATCTTCAATCTTCTTTCTTCGCTCCGCCGCCGCGGAGCATCCATCCCGGCCGACTGCTGAACTTGGAATGAGGTACCTTTAAATGACGTCATCCAAGATGGCGTCCGCCGAATTCCGATTGGCTGATAGGATTCTATCAGCCAATCGGAATTAAGTTAAAAAAATCTGATTGGCTGATTCAATCAGCCAATCAGATTCAAGTTCAATCCGATTGGCTGATCCGAACAGCCAATCAGATTGAGCTCGCATTCTATTGGCTGATCGGAACAGCCAATAGAATGCGAGCTCAATCTGATTGGCTGATTGGATCAGCCAATCGGATTGAACTTGAATCTGATTGGCTGATTCAATCAGCCAATCAGATTTTTTTAACTTAATTCCGATTGGCTGATAGAATCCTATCAGCCAATCGGAATTCGGCGGACGCCATCTTGGATGACGTCATTTAAAGGTACCTCATTCCAAGTTCAGCAGTCGGCCGGGATGGATGCTCCGCGGCGGCGGAGCGAAGAAAGAAGATTGAAGATGCCGCCGGAAGAATGAAGACTTTGCTGCCGCTTGGAGGAAGACGTCGCCGGAGGAAGAATTCTTCTTTGCCGCTTGGAGGATGACATCGCCCGGATCGGATCAGGAGTTCGGCCCGGTGTGGTGAAGACAAGGTAGGGAGATCTTCAGGGGGGTAGTGTTAGGCTTTTTTAAGGGGGGTTTGGGTGGGTTTAGAATAGGGGTATGTGGGTGGTGGGTTGTAATGGGGGGGGGTATTGTATTTGTTGTATGCAAAAGAGCTGAATTCTTTGGGGCATGCCCCACAAAAGGCCCTTTTAAGGGCTGGTAAGGTAAAGAGCTTTGAAATTTGTTAAATTTAGAATAGGGCAGGGAATTTTTTTTATTTTGGGGGTTTATTATTTTATTAGGGGGCTTAGAATAGGTGTAATTAGCTTAAATATCTTGTAATCTTTTTTTTATTTTTTGTAATTTAGTGTTTGTTTTTTTTGTAATTTAGTTTAGTTAATTTAATTGTATTTTTAGATAGATGTTTGTAGTTTATTAAATTTATTGATAGTGTAGGTGTATTTGTAACTTAGGTTAGGATTTATTTTACAGGTAATTGGGTAATTATTTTAACTAGGTAGATATTAAATAGTTAATAACTATTTAATATCTATTATACCTAGTTAAAATAATTAACAATTTACCTGTAAAATAAATATTAACCCTAACATAGCTACAATGTAATTATTAATTATATTGTAGCTATCTTAGGGTTTATTTTATAGGTAAGTATTTAGATTTAAATAGGAATATTTTAGTTTATAAATGAATTAGATTAATTTAATATAAATTTAGTTAGGGTTAGATAGAGTTAATATAGTTAATATAAATACTATAGTAACTATATTAACTATATTAACCCTAATATAATTAGGGTTAATATAGTTAATATATATAATGTAATACCTATATTAACTATAATATACTTAGGGTTAATATAGATAATATAGCTGGCGGCGGGGTAGGTAGATTAAATTAGGGGTTAATCATTTTAATAGAGATGGCGGCGGTGTAAGGGGCTTACATTAGGGGTTAATATTTTTTATATAGGTGGCGGCGGTGTAAGGGGTCAGATTAGGGGATAGATAAGGTAGATGGCGGCGGTTTTAGAGGCTCACAGTAGGGGGTTAGTTTATGTAGATGGCGGCGGGGTCCGGGAGCGGCGGTTTAGGGGGTAATAACTTTATTAGGGATTTCGGGGGGGGGGGGGGATCGCGGTTGACAGGGAGATAGACATTGCGCATGCGTTAGGTGTTAGGTTTATTTTAGCAGATCGCGGTTGACAGGGAGATAGACATTGCGCATGCGTTAGGTGTTAGGTTTATTTTAGCAGATCGCGGTTGACAGGGAGATAGACATTGCGCATGCGTTAGGTGTTAGGTTTATTTTCTAGTTAGTTTAGGGAGTTACGGGGCTCCAATAGTCAGCGTAAGGCTTCTTACGGCTGCTTTTTGTGGCGAGGTGAAAATGGAGTAAGTTTTCTCCATTTTCGCCACGTAAGTCCTTACGCTGCATATTGGATACCAAACTGCGCGGGTTTGGTATACCTGCCTATGGCCCAAAAAACTGCGGGCGACGGCAGAAATATACGGGCGTAACTTCTAGGTTACGCCGTATATGTGATACCAAATCCGCGCAAATATTGGCGTCGCCGGCTTTTGCGGGCGACGATTTATATCGGATCGACCCCATGGAGAGCACATTCAGGGAAAAACAATTTTACCGTAAACTTTCCCTTTAAGATCTTTAAACCGTTTTGCAGAAACCTAATTGAAATATGTCCCCAGCTGTGTTGTGTTTTGGGGCTACAGTGTAATACAGTTCCACAGTGTTACTTTATCATTAGATACTTATCAGTATGCTAATGGTTATTGATGAGCCCTTGTTATGTGATCACAATCAGTTATGTTCATTGTTTATAAGAAGCACTGTTTACAACATTATTTTTGTGGTGAAAAACGTATTTTAATGAACTGAATACAATTGGTATTTTATTTAAAGGGACAGTTTACTCAAAATTTTTCTCCCCTTTAATTTGTTCCCAATGATCCACTTTACCTGCTGGAGTGTATTAAATTGTTTACAAGTAGATCCTTTATCCTTATATTGGCATTTGAAATAGTTGATTTAGCATGTGGTATCCCCACCTATTCTGAAAGTTTGTGGCCGCAGGTCCCAGCTATAGATAAGCTTTGTAAACACAGCCAGCAGAAGAAATTATACTCCCAGTAGGATATAGCAGAGATAAGGTAATACAATGTTGATTTTCCATTGTTCTCTCCAAGTACTGGTGATTGTTTTATGGACAGATATAAGATTAAGAAACATGTTTATGTACACAATGTGATACAGTAATGAGATCTGATTATACCTACAAGCTCAACCCATTTTATTAGGTTGTGGCTTCAAAACACAAAATCAGAGCTTTAATATTCACAAATAAACCTTAAAAAGCTTATTTTCATACATTTTTTTACTCCGCAGTTGGTAAAAAAAGCAATTGTAAACACATTAAGGTAAAACTATTTTACAGTATACTGTCCCTTTAAGTAGTAGAGACCGCAGATGCCTTTTTTTTCTATATTTTTGTATTTAACATGTAACAGTCCTGTTTTTGTGATCACAATGCAAATTCTCAAAACTCAATGACACATTTTTCATTCAGGGACCACACCCACAACAACACAGACTCGTTCCATGGAATATCCAAGTGTCCACCCACATGATTTCTTGATTCACTGAGGATAAGCTCTTACTTGGTTGCTGAGTTTTTTTACCTTAAACCTGTTGAAATCAAATTTTACCTTTTTTTGAGTGGTATTTCATATATATTTTTTTTGGGGGGGTTCAGGTTATTGAGCATGCTCAGTTCACAACAGTGTTAAAAAATTCAAACCAATTTATTGTTTAATATAAAGTTAAAAACAAAATTTCCCCCCAATATGGCCCTTTAGCAGATTGTCTGGGAGGAGAATTGAGGAGAAGGAGATGGCTGAACCCCCTTTTTAATTTTTTTTTTCTTTTTTTATTATTATACAGATCTCTTCTTGCGAATAACATAGTAATATAATGGATGAACATCTCTAAGCACTGTGAAGCAGTGGGAGCTTAGCCCGTTAAACTTTGAGACTTTGAATATGTTTGGTTCCTGTATCACAAGATGACCTTTATTTTTATAAGAGAAGATCTCAGCTAATTCTGCTATTTTAGTTGACATTTTTTTTCCCGAGTTTAAACAAAAACAACAACATGGTATACAGTCCTTTTAAGAGTGCTAGTTACTGATGTCTCAGTAGAACTCAGAATAAATTATACAAGAATATGTTTTATTTTGTCATTGTGTACTTATTTTTTCCAAATTGTCTATATGCTGTAAAACATTTTGCCCTGTGTGTTAACATGTAACAGTCCTGTTTTTGTGATCACAATGCAAATTCTCAAAACTCAATGACACATTTTTCATTTATCAAATTCCACATCTAAAAGTACTCAAAGAAGTTTTGGAATGGAATATTGGTTTTAATGTATGGGCACTCACATTACCACTCATACTAGATGGCATTAGGAAGCAACATCATTAAAGGGACATTAAGCACTTTGAGATAGTAATATAAAATTATAAATTGAATATATAAAAAAAACTCTGCAATATATTTTTATTATTTATTTTGTCTTCTTTTCTTGTAATTCCATTCTGAAATTGTGAGCTTTTCATATCCTGTTAGAAATGGAAGTGCAGAACACTGTTATATTCCACACAGCCATTGGCTGCACACTCTAGTGACCTATTTATAACTGTCCCTAATTAGCCACAGAATCAGCCAATAGAATGCGAGCTCAATCCTATTGGCTGATTGGATCCAATAGGATTTTTCCTACCTTAATTCCGATTGGCTGATAGAATTCTATCAGCCAATCAGAATTCAATGGACGCCATCTTGGATGACGTCATTTAAAGGAACCGTCATTCAGTCGTCGGATGTCGTTAGAAGAGGATGCTCCGCGTTGGATGTCTTGAAGATGGACCCACTCCGCGCCGGATGGATGAAGATAGAAGATGCTGCCTGGATGAAGACTTCTGCCCGTCTGGAGGATCTCTTCTGCCCTGCTTGGATGAAGACTTCTGCCCGTCTGGAGGACCACTTCGCCCCGCTTCGTTGAGGACTGCGGCCCGGTTGGGTGAAGACGTCTCAAGGTAGGGTGATCTTCAAGGGGTTAGTATTAGGTTTTTTTAAGGGGGGATTGGGTGGGTTTTAGAGTAGGGTTGGGTGTGTGGGTGGTGGGTTTTAATGTTGGGGGGTATTGTACTTTTTTTTTCAAGTAAAAGAGCTGATTACTTTGGGGCAATGCCCCGCAAAAGGCCCTTTTAAGGGCTATTCGTAATTTAGTATAGGGTAGGGCTTTTTATTATTTTGGGGGCTTTTTTATTTTATTAGGGGATTAAATTAGGTGTAATTAGTTTAAAAAACTTGTAATTATTTTATTATTTTCTGTAATTTAGTGTTTGTTTGTTTTTGTACTTTAGATAATTGTTTTTAATTGTATTTAGTTTACTTAATTTATTTAATTATAGTGTAGTGTTAGGTGTAATTGTAACTTAGGTTAGGTTTCATTTTACAGACTTAGACTTAGGTTTAGGGGTTAATAAATTTAATATAGTTGCTGCGGTGTAGGGGGTGGAAGATTAGGGGTTAAAAAGTATAATGTAGGTGGCGGTGGGCTCCGGGAGCGGCGGTTTAGGGGTTAATAAGTTTATTTAGTTTCGGCGGGGTCCGGGAGTGGCGGGATAGGGGTTAATAAGTTTTATTTAGGTGGCGGCGGTGTCAGGGCAGCAGATTAGGGGTTAATAAGTATAATGTAGGTGGCGGCGGTGTAGGGGGGGGCAGATTAGGGCTGTTTTGACTCGGGTACATGTTAGGGTGTTAGGTGTACACGTTCCCATAGGAATCAATGGGATATCGGGCAGCAGCAAACATAAGCTCTCGCTGCTTTCTGACTCCCGGCGGATTAAAAACCAGGTACGCTGGGTCGGAATAGTGCCGAGCGTACCTGGTAGGAATTAAATAACTTCCAAAAGTAGTCAGATTGTGCCGAACTTGCGTTCAGAACATCTGTAGTGACGTAACCATCGATCTGTGTCGGACTGAGTCCGGCGGATCATATGTTACGTCACTAAATTCTACTTTTGCCGGTTTGTAGGGTTTGATATCTAAGGCGAATCAGGCTCGCCACAAATACGCTGTGGAATTCCAGCGTATTTGCGGTTGACGGCTTGATAAATACATGCCTTTTGCTTGATTCTCCGTTCATATCTTTGCTGTTTCTGTTATGCTAGGAAGAATCACATTGGAGCTGTGATCAGAGAGTTGTGCGGTTGGTGTTGTCCACATGTAAAGCATCAGTTGAGCTTAGAGTCTCATTTATATCACTATGTGACATCCTTGGTGGTACATAAAGCTCTGCATCTGGAATATTTGTAACTCCTGTATTTGTACCTCTGTTATGATGCAGATGTATTCTGTTGCGCCATAATCTTTGCCATTCTCGGTGCGGGCAATGTATGAGCGTGGTGCACTTGTTACTTTGGTTACCACTGCAGGTTTCCACCTTCCTTCTAAATTTTGCATCCTAACCCTATCGCCAAGCTCACAAGGTTTTATAAATTTAGACCCACGATCATAGTACTGTTTCTGCCTGTTTTTAATTATTCCACTCGCTGTTTAACCATTGCAGGATTCTGTGCTTTGGAGGCAAGTTGTGTAGGTGTTGAAGGCAAAACTGATTTCAAACGTCTACTCATTAGTAATTGTGAAGGTGATGCAATTCCATCTATTGGGGTGTTACGGTAGCTTAGAATACACAGGTATGGATCTTGATTAGTTTTGGCTGCTTTTTCCAAAATGTTCTTTGCAATTTGTACGTATTTTTCAGCTAATCCATTTGACTGTGGGTAATGTAGGCTGGACAATGTGTGTGTTTGAAACCCCATTCTTTTGCAAAGTTTGCGAATTCCATTGAGGAGTACTGAGGACCATTATCTGATATTAACTCATCACATATGCCATGTTTTGCCAAGATAGATTTAATGACATTTATCACTGCACTAGACTTAGTGTCTCTTAGTTGAACTATTTCAAAGTATTTTCATGTAAATAGGTCTGATGCAATTATTTGCCAAGCTCTCTCTGGCTGTACTCTTGTTACCATTGGCTCCTTTTGGTTTGCTCTTTGATTTTCTTGACATGTTGCACAATTATTGACAATGTATTCAATCTGTGAATTTATTCCAGGCTAATATAAGAGATCCCTAGCACGTCTTTTATACAAGGTTATTCCAAAATGCCCTATATGCAATTTTCTTATTATTTCTTTCCTGAGCTCCGAGGTAACCACAATTCTCTCCCCTTAAAAAACAATCCCATTAATTATTGACAGTTCTTTTCTTACATTCCAGTAAGGTTTTAAGTCAACATTCACTTTGGCTTTTAAGTTTGGCCATCCTTGTCTTATTATTGTGATCAAATTGGCCATGGTTGCATCCCTTTTTTGTTGCTAGCTGTATTTCTTTAAGTTTCTCATCAGTAGCAGGTAATTGTGAAAGTACAAAGTGCACATGCTCTTCCAAGTCCCTTTCTTCTCTTTCATCTTGTCCAGGCTTAAATGTCCTTGAAAGCATATCAGCTACTGGAATTCTATTACCAGGTACATATACTACATTCATATAATATTTTTGTATTATTAAGATCATTCTTTGCAGCCTTGGTAGAGCGGACACAAGTGGTTTTTCCATGATGCTCATAAGTGGTTTATAATCAGTCTCAACTGTGATTTTTTGCCCATAGATGTATTAATGAAACTTTTCACAACCAATTACAATGGCTAACATTTCTTTTTCTATTTGGGCATAGTTGCGTTGCGTAGGAGTCATTGATCTGGAAGCATATGCAACAGACCTGCTTTCCTGCATTAGCACTGCTGAAAAACCAAACTGAGAGGCATCAACCTGTATTGTTACCTCCTTCTTGGGGTCAAAATGTTGTAATCCAATTTCCGATGAGCGCACAATAAGACCTTTGACATCTTCAAAAACATTATTTATTGAGTAATTCCAGCTCCATAGTGCATCCTTTTGAAGTAGTTCTCTTAGTGGAGCTGTAGCTTCTGCTAGTCCAGGAACAAAACTTGACAGATAATTAAACATACCCAGAATGGTTTCTAATTCCTTCTTAGAGGTAGGAGGATCCAGATGTTGTATTGCTGCTATTTTCTCTGAGTCTGCTTTTAGCCCATCTTGTGACAAAATATGACCAAAATATTTAACTTGGGTAACACCGATTTGCATTTTACCTTTGCACACAGATTTTGCTCATGTTCTTTCCGTGTAGATCCATATAACAGAAGATCATCAATGATTACATCTACACCATGAAGGCCTTAAATGGTTTCATGTGCTTTTTTCTGAAATATTTCTTGTGCTGAGGCAATACCAAAGGGAAATTTAGTAAAGCGCTATCTTCCAAATGGTGAATTAAAAGTGGTGAGCCTGCTGCTCTGTTCATCTAATTTAAGCTGCCAATATCCTGAGTGAGCATCTAATACGCTGAAGAATTTTGCATGTGCTAACTTATGTGTGATGTCATCAAGAGTTGGTAAACTGTAGTGTTCTCGCATGATTTCTCTGTTTAAATCTCTTGGATCAATGCATATTCTTAAAGCACCTGAGTTTTTCTTTTCTACTGCAACCATTGAACTCACTCACTCAGTGGGCTCATCTACTTTTTCCAGCACTCCTAAATTTACCATGCGATTGACGGGGGGCCAGGCTGGACGTGGGCGGGGCCGGTCGGGGCTGTGCAAGGCCGTGCGGAGAGCTCAAAAGAGCTCAAAAGAGGGGGGATAAAGAGAGCAAACGAGAGGGAGAAAGAAAGCAAAAGAGAGGGGGTAGGGAGAGCAAAAGAAAGGGGAGAGATAGATCAAGAGGGGAGATAGAAAGAGCAAAAGAGAGGGAGAGAGACAGCAAAAGAGAAGAGAGAGAGAGATCAAAAGAGGGGAGATAGAGAGAGCAAAAGAGAGGGAGAGAGACAGCAAAAGAGAGGGGGAGGGAGAGCAAAAGAAAGGGGAGAGAGAGATCAAAAGAGGGGAGATAGAGAGAGCAAAAGAGAGGGGGAGGGAGAGCAAAAGAAAGGGGAAAGAGAGATCAAAAGAGGGGAGATAGAGTGAGCAAAAGAGAGGGAGAGACAACAAAAGAGTGGGGGAGGGAGAGTAAAAGAAAGGGGAGAGAGAGATCAAAAGAGGGGAGATAGAGAGAGCAAAAGAGAGGGAGAGATAACAAAAGAGAGGGGGAGGGAGAGTAAAAGAAAGGGGAGAGAGAGATCAAAAGAGGGGAGATAGAGAGAGCAAAAGAGAGGGGGAGGTAGAGCAAAAGAAAGGGGTGAGAGAGATCAAAAGAGGGTAGATAGAGAGAGCAAAAGAGAGGGAGAGATAACAAAAGAGGGGGGAGGGAGAGCAAAAGAAAGGGGAGAGAGAGATCAAAAGAGGGGAGATAGAAAGAGAAAAAGAGAGGGGGAGGTAGAGCAAAAGAATGGGGAGAGAGAGATAAAAAAATGGGAGATAGAGAGAGCAAAAGAGAGGGGGAGGGAGAGCAAAAGAAAGGGGAGAGAAAGATCAAAAGAGGAGAGATAGAGAGAGCAAAAGAGAGTGGGGAGGGAGAGCAAAAGAAAGGGGAGAGAGATCAAAAGAAGGGAGATACAGAGAGCAAAAGAGAGGAAGAGATAACAAAATAGATGGGGAGGGAGAGCAAAAGTAAGGGGAGAGAGAGATAAAAAGAGGGGAGATAGAGAGAGCAAAAGAGAGGGGGGAGAGAGAGAGCAAAACAGAGGGGAGAGAGAGAGAGCAAAAGAGAGGGGGGGAGAGAGAGAGCAAAAGAGGGGGGATAGAGAGAGCAAAAGGGAGGAGGGAGAGAGAGAGAGCAAAAGAGAGGGGTAGAGAGAGAGAGCAAAAGAGGGGGGATAGAGAAAGCAAAAGAGGGGGATAGGGAGAGCAAAAGAGAGGGAGAGAGAGAGAGGAAAAGAGAGGGGGAGAGAGCAAAAGAAAGGGGGAGAGAGACAGCAAAAGAGAAGAGAGAGAGAGATCAAAAGAGGGGAGAAAGAGAGAGCAAAAGAGAGGGAGAGAGACAGCAAAAGAGAGGGGGAGGGAGAGCAAAAGAAAGGGGAGAGAGAGATCAAAAGAGGGGAGATAGAGAGAGCAAAAGAAAGGGGAAAGAGAGATCAAAAGAGGGGAGATAGAGTGAGCAAAAGAGAGGGAGAGACAACAAAAGAGTGGGGGAGGGAGAGTAAAAGAAAGGGGAAAGAGATATCAAAAGAGGGGAGATAAAGAGAGCAAAAGAGAGGGAGAGAGACAGAAAAAGAGAGGGGGAGGGAGAGCAAAAGAAAGGGGAAAGAGAGATCAAAAGAAGGGAGATAGAGTGAGCAAAAGAGAGGGAGAGACAACAAAAGAGTGGGGGAGGGAGAGTAAAAGAAAAGGGAGAGAGAGATCAAAAGAGGGGAGATAGAGAGAGCAAAAGAGAGGGAGAGATAACAAAAGAGAGGGGGAGGGAGAGTAAAAGAAAGGGGAGAGAGAGATCAAAAGAGGGGAGATAGAGAGAGCAAAAGAGAGGGGGAGGTAGAGCAAAAGAAAGGGGAGAGAGAGATCAAAAGAGGGGAGATAGAGAGAGCAAAAGAGAGGGAGAGAGACAGAAAAAGACAGTGGGAGGGAGAGCAAAAGAAAGGAGAGAGAGATCAATAGAGGGGAGATAGAGAGAGCAAAAGAGAGGGGGAGGTAGAGCAAAAGAAAGGGGAGAGAGAGATCAAAAGAGGGGAGATAGAGAGAGCAAAAGAGAGGGAGAGACAACAAAAGAGTGGAGGAGGGAGAGCAAAAGAAAGGGGAGAGAGAGATAAAAAAAGGGAGATAGAGAGAGCAAAAGAGAGAGGGGAGGGAGAGCAAAAGAAAGGGGAGAGAGAGATCAAAAGAGGGGAGATAGAGAGAGAAAAAGAGAGGGAGAGACAACAAAAGAGTGGAGGAGGGAGAGCAAAAGAAAGGGGAGAGAGATATCAAAAGAGGGGAGATAAAGAGAGCAAAAGAGAGGGAGAGAGACAGAAAAAGAGAGGGGGAGGGAGAGCAAAAGAAAGGGGAAAGAGAGATCAAAAGAAGGGAGATAGAGTGAGCAAAAGAGAGGGAGAGACAACAAAAGAGTGGGGGAGGGAGAGTAAAAGAAAAGGGAGAGAGAGATCAAAAGAGGGGAGATAGAGAGAGCAAAAGAGAGGGAGAGATAACAAAAGAGAGGGGGAGGGAGAGTAAAAGAAAGGGGAGGGAGAGATCAAAAGAGGGGAGATAGAGAGAGCAAAAGAGAGGGGGAGGTAAAGCAAAAGAAAGGGGAGAGAGAGATCAAAAGAGGGTAGATAGAGAGAGCAAAAGAGAGGGAGAGATAACAAAAGAGGGGGGAGGGAGAGCAAAAGAAAGGGGAGAGAGAGATCAAAAGAGGGGAGATAGAAAGAGAAAAAGAGAGGGGGAGGTAGAGCAAAAGAATGGGGAGAGAGAGATAAAAAAATGGGAGATAGAGAGAGCAAAAGAGAGGGGGAGGGAGAGCAAAAGAAAGGGGAAAGAAAGATCAAAAGAGGAGAGATAGAGAGAGCAAAAGAGAGGGGGGAGGGAGAGCAAAAGAAAGGGGAGAGAGATCAAAAGAAGGGAGATAGAGAGAGCAAAAGAGAGGAAGAGATAACAAAATAGATGGGGAGGGAGAGCAAAAGTAAGGGGAGAGAGAGATAAAAAGAGGGGAGATAGAGAGAGCAAAAGAGAGGGGGGAGAGAGAGAGCAAAAGAGAGGGGAGAGAGAGAGAGCAAAAGAGAGGGGGGAGAGAGAGAGCAAAAGAGGGGGGATAGAGAGAGCAAAAGGGAGGAGGGAGAGAGAGAGAGCAAAAGAGAGGGGTAGAGAGAGAGAGCAAAAGAGGGGGATAGAGAAAGCAAAAGAGGGGGATAGGGAGAGCAAAAGAGAGGGAGAGAGAGAGAGGAAAAGAGAGGGGGAGAGAGCAAAAGAAAGGGGGAGAGAGACAGCAAAAGAGAAGAGAGAGAGAGAGATCAAAAGAGGGGAGATAGAGAGAGCAAAAGAGAGGGAGAGAGACAGCAAAAGAGAGGGGGAGGGAGAGCAAAAGAAAGGGGAGAGAGAGATCAAAAGAGGGGAGATAGAGAGAGCAAAAGAGAGGGGGAGGGAGAGCAAAAGAAAGGGGAAAGAGAGATCAAAAGAGGGGAGATAGAGTGAGCAAAAGAGAGGGAGAGACAACAAAAGAGTGGGGGAGGGAGAGTAAAAGAAAGGGGAGAGAGAGATAAAAAGAGGGGAGATAGAGAGAGCAAAAGAGAGGGAGAGAGACAGAAAAAGACAGTGGGAGGGAGAGCAAAAGAAAGGAGAGAGAGATCATTAGAGGGGAGATAGAGAGAGCAAAAGAGAGGGGGAGGTAGAGCAAAAGAAAGGGGAGAGAGAGATCAAAAGAGGGGAGATAGAGAGAGCAAAAGAGAGGGAGAGACAACAAAAGAGTGGAGGAGGGAGAGCAAAAGAAAGGGGAGAGAGAGATAAAAAAAAGGGAGATAGAGAGAGCAAAAGAGAGAGGGGAGGGAGAGCAAAAGAAAGGGGAGAGAGAGATCAAAAGAGGGGAGATAGAGAGAGCAAAAGAGAGGGAGAGACAACAAAAGAGTGGAGGAGGGAGAGCAAAAGAAAGGGGAGAGAGATATCAAAAGAGGGGAGATAAAGAGAGCAAAAGAGAGGGAGAGAGACAGAAAAAGAGAGGGGGAGGGAGAGCAAAAGAAAGGGGAGAGAGAGATCAAAAGAAGTGAGACAGAGAGAGCAAAAGAGAGGGAGGATGGAGAGCAAAAGAAAGTGGAGAGAGAGATCAAAAGAGGGGAGATAGAGAGAGCAAAAGAGAGGGAGAGACAACAAAAGAGAGGGGGAGGGAGAGCAAAAGAAAGGAGAGAGAGAGATCAAAAGTGGGGTGATAGAGAGAGCAAAAGAGAGGGGGGAGGGAGAGCAAAATAAAGGAGAGATAAAGATCAAAAAGGGGTGATAGAGAGAGCAAAAGAGAGGGAGAGATAACAAAAGAGAGGGGGAGGGAGAGCAAAAGAAAGGGGAGAGAGAGATCAAAAGAGGGGCGATAGAGAGAGCAAAGATAGGGGGAGGTAGAGCAAAAGAAAGGGGATAGAGATCAAAAGAGGGTAGATAGAGAGAGCAAAAGAGAGGGAGAGATAACAAAAGAGGGGGGAGGGAGAGCAAAAGAAAGGGGAGAGAGAGATCAAAAGAGGGGAGATAGAAAGAGCAAAAGAGAGGGGGAGGTAGAGCAAAAGAAAGGGGAGAGAGAGATCAAAAGAGGGTAGATAGAGAGAGCAAAAGAGAGGGAGAGAGACAGCAAAAGAGAGGGGGAGGGAGAGCAAAAGAATGGGGAGAGAGAGAGATAAAAAATGGGAGATAGAGAGAGCAAAAGAGAGGGGGGGAGGGAGAGCAAAAGAAAGGGGAGAGAAAGATCAAAAGAGGAGAGATAGAGAGAGCAAAAGAGAGGGGGGAGGGAGAGCAAAAGAAAGGGGAGAGAGATCAAAAGAAGGAAGATAGAGAGAGCAAAAGAGAGGGAGAGACAACAAAATAGATGGGGAGGGAGAGCAAATGTAAGGGGAGAGAGACATAAAAAGAGGGGAGATAGAGAGAGCAAAAGAGAGGGAGAGAGACAGCAAAAGAGAGGGGGGAGAAAGTGGAAAGAGAGAGTAAAAGAGAGTGGGGAAAACGCAAAAGAGGGAAGAGAGAGAGAGCATAAGAGAAGGAAGAGAGAGAGCATAAGAGAGGGGGAGAGAAAGCACAAGAGAGGGGGGAGAGAAAAAAAACAAAATAGAGGGGGAGAGAGACAGCAAAAGGGAGGGGGGAAAGAGAGCAAAAGAAAGGGGAGAAAGAGAGACTGCAAAATAGAGGAGGGAAAGAGAGTTAAAGAAAGGGCAGAGAGAGAGCAAAAGAGAGGGGGGAGAAAGAGAGCAAAAGAGAGGGGGGGGGGAGAGAGAGAGCAAAAGAGGGGGGATAGAGAGAGCAAAAGGGAGGAGGGAGAGAGAGAGAGCAAAAGAGAGGGGTAGAGAGAGAGCAAAAGAGGGGGGATAGAGAAAGCAAAAGAGGGGGGATTAGGGAGAGCAAAAGAGAGGGAGAGAGAGAGAGAGCAAAAGAGCGGAGATAGAAAGAGAAAAAGAGAGGGGGAGGTAGAGCAAAAGAATGGGGAGAGAGAGATAAAAAATTGGAGATAGAGAGAGCAAAAGAGAGGGGGAGGGAGAGCAAAAGAAAGGGGAGAGAAAGATCAAAAGAGGAGAGATAGAGAGAGCAAAAGAGAGGGGGGAGGGAGAGCAAAAGAAAGGGGAGAGAGATCAAAAGAAGGGAGATAGAGAGAGTAAAAGAGAGGAAGAGATAACAAAATAGATGGGGAGGGAGAGCAAAAGTAAGGGGAGAGAGAGATAAAAAGAGGGGAGATAGAGAGAGCAAAAGAGAGGGGGGAGAGAGAGAGCAAAAGAGAGGGGAGAGAGAGAGAGCAAAAGAGAGGGGGGAGAGAGAGAGCAAAAGAGGGGGGATAGAGAGAGCAAAAGGGAGGAGGGAGAGAGAGAGAGCAAAAGAGAGGGGTAGAGAGAGAGAGCAAAAGAGGGGGGATAGAGAAAGCAAAAGAGGGGGATAGGGAGAGCAAAAGAGAGGGAGAGAGAGAGAGGAAAAGAGAGGGGGAGAGAGCAAAAGAAAGGGGGAGAGAGACAGCAAAAGAGAAGAGAGAGAGAGATCAAAAGAGGGGAGATAGAGAGAGCAAAAGAGAGGGAGAGAGACAGCAAAAGAGAGGGGGAGGGAGAGCAAAAGAAAGGGGAGAGAGAGATCAAAAGAGGGGAGATAGAGAGAGCAAAAGAGAGGGGGAGGGAGAGCAAAAGAAAGGGGAAAGAGAGATCAAAAGAGGGGAGATAGAGTGAGCAAAAGAGAGGGAGAGACAACAAAAGAGTGGGGGAGGGAGAGTAAAAGAAAGGGGAGAGAGATAAAAAGAGGGGAGATAGAGAGAGCAAAAGAGAGGGAGAGAGACAGAAAAAGACAGTGGGAGGGAGAGCAAAAGAAAGGAGAGAGAGATCAATAGAGGGGAGATAGAGAGAGCAAAAGAGAGGGGGAGGTAGAGCAAAAGAAAGGGGAGAGAGAGATCAAAAGAGGGGAGATAGAGAGAGCAAAAGAGAGGGAGAGACAACAAAAGAGTGGAGGAGGGAGAGCAAAAGAAAGGGGAGAGAGAGATAAAAAAGGGAGATAGAGAGAGCAAAAGAGAGAGGGGAGGGAGAGCAAAAGAAAGGGGAGAGAGAGATCAAAAGAGGGGAGATAGAGAGAGCAAAAGAGAGGGAGAGACAACAAAAGAGTGGAGGAGGGAGAGCAAAAGAAAGGGGAGAGAGATATCAAAAGAGGGGAGATAAAGAGAGCAAAAGAGAGGGAGAGAGACAGAAAAAGAGAGGGGGAGGGAGAGCAAAAGCAAGGGGAGAGAGAGATCAAAAGAAGTGAGACAGAGAGAGCAAAAGAGAGGGAGGATGGAGAGCAAAAGAAAGGGGAGAGAGAGATCAAAAGAGGGGAGATAGAGAGAGCAAAAGAGAGGGGGGAGGGAGAGCAAAATAAAGGAGAGATAAAGATCAAAAGAGGGGTGATAGAGAGAGCAAAAGAGAGGGAGAGATAACAAAAGAGAGGGGGAGGGAGAGCAAAAGAAAGGGGAGAGAGAGATCAAAAGAGGGGCGATTGAGAGAGCAAAGATAGGGGGAGGTAGAGCAAAAGAAAGGGGAGAGAGATCAAAAGAGGGTAGATAGAGAGAGCAAAAGAGAGGGAGAGATAACAAAAGAGGGGGGGAGAGAGAGCAAATGAAAGGGGAGAGAGAGATCAAAAGAGGGGAGATAGAAAGAGCAAAAGAGAGGGGGAGGTAGAGCAAAAGAAAGGGGAGAGAGATATCAAAAGAGGGTAGATAGAGAGAGCAAAAGAGAGGGAGAGAGACAGCAAAAGAGAGGGGGAGGGAGAGCAAAAGAATGGGGAGAGAGAGAGATAAAAAAATGGGAGATAGAGAGAGCAAAAGAGAGGGAGGGAGGGAGAGCAAAAGAAAGGGGAGAGAAAGATCAAAAGAGGAGAGATAGAGAGAGCAAAAGAGAGGGGGGAGGGAGAGCAAAAGAAAGGGGAGAGAGATCAAAAGAAGGAAGATAGAGAGAGCAAAAGAGAGGGAGAGACAACAAAATAGATGGGGAGGGAGAGCAAAAGTAAGGGGAGAGAGACATAAAAAGAGGGGAGATAGAGAGAGCAAAAGAGAGGGAGAGAGACAGCAAAAGAGAGGGGGAAGAAAGTGGAAAGAGAGAGTAAAAGAGAGTGGGGAAAACGCAAAAGAGGGAAGAGAGAGAGAGAGCATAAGAGAAGGAAGAGAGAGAGCATAAGAGAGGGGGAGAGAAAGCACAAGAGAGGGGGGAGAGAAAAAAAACAAAATAGAGGGGGAGAGAGACAGCAAAAGGGAGGGGGGAAAGAGAGCAAAAGAAAGGGGAGAAAGAGAGACTGCAAAATAGAGGAGGGAAAGAGTGTTAAAGAAAGGGCAGAGAGAGAGCAAAAGAGAGGGGGGAGAGAGAGAGCAAAAGAGAGGGGGGGGAGAGAGAGAGCAAAAGAGGGGGATAGAGAGAGCAAAAGGGAGGAGGGAGAGAGAGAGAGCAAAAGAGAGGGGTAGAGAGAGAGCAAAAGAGGGGGGATAGAGAAAGCAAAAGAGGGGGGATTAGGGAGAGCAAAAGAGAGGGAGAGAGAGAGAGCAAAAGAGAGGGGGAGAGAGCAAAAGAAAGGGGGAGAGAGACAGCAAAAGAGAAGAGAGAGAGATCAAAAGAGGGGGGGGAAAGAGAGCAAAATAAAGGGGAGAGAGAGAGACTGCAAAATAGAGGAGGGAAAGAGAGTTAAAGAAAGGGGAGAGAGAGAGCAAAAGAGAGGGGGGAGAGAGAGAGCAAAAGAGAGGGGAGAGAGAGAGAGCAAAAGAGGGGGGATAGAGAGAGCAAAAGAAAGGGGGAGAGAGAGAGCAAAAGAGAGGGGTAGAGAGAGAGAGCAAAAGAGGGGGGATAGAGAAAGCAAAAGAGGGGGGATAGGGAGAGCAAAAGAGAGGGAGAGAGAGAGAGAGCAAAAGAGAGGGGAGAGAGCAAAAGAAAGGGGGAGAGAGACAGCAAAAGAGAAGAGAGAGAGAGATCAAAAGAGGGGAGATAGAGAGAGCAAAAGAGAGGGAGAGAGACAGCAAAAGAGAGGGGGAGGGAGAGCAAAAGAAAGGGGAGAGAGAGATCAAAAGAGGGGAGATAGAGAGAGCAAAAGAGAGGGGGAGGGAGAGCAAAAGAAAGGGGAAAGAGAGATCAAAAGAGGGGAGAGAGAGTGAGCAAAAGAGAGGGAGAGACAACAAAAGAGTGGGGGAGGGAGAGTAAAAGAAAGTGGAGAGAGAGATCAAAAGAGGGGAGATAGAGAGAGCAAAAGAGAGGGAGAGAGACAGAAAAAGAGAGGGGGAGGGAGAGCAAAAGAAAGGGGAGAGAGAGATCAATAGAGGGGAGATAGAGAGAGCAAAAGAGAGGGGGGAGGTAGAGCAAAAGAAAGGGGAGAGAGAGATCAAAAGAGGGGAGATAGAGAGAGCAAAAGAGAGGGAGAGAGAAAGCAAAAGAGAGGGGGAGGAGAGCAAAAGAAAGGGGAGAGAGAGATAAAAAAGGGAGCTAGAGAAAGCAAAAGAGAGGGGGGGAGGGAGAGCAAAAGAAAGGGGAGAGAGATCAAAAGTGGGGAGATAGAGAGAGCAAAAGAGGAGGGGAGGGAGATCAAAAGAAAGGGGAAGAGGAGATCAAAAGAGGGAGAGAGAGAGTGAGCAAAAGAGAGGGAGAGACAACAAAAGAGTGGGCGAGGGGAGAGTAACAAGAAAGGGGGAGAGAGTGATCAAAAAGGGAGATAGAGAGAGCAAAAGAGAGGGAGAGAGACAGAAAAAGACAGTGGGAGGGAGAGCAAAAGAAAGGGGAGAGAGATCAAAAGAAGGGGGGAAAGAGAGAGCAAAAGAGAGGGGGAGGTAGAGCAAAAGAAAGGGGAGAGAGAGATCAAAAGAGGGGAGATAGAGAGAGCAAAAGAGAGGGAGAGAGAAAGCAAAAGAGAGGGGGAGGAGAGCAAAAGAAAGGGGAGAGAGGGATCAAAAAAGGGAGATAGAGAGAGCAAAAGAGAGGGGGAGGGAAGAGAGGGGAGAGAGAGATCAAAAGAGGGGAGATAGAGAGAGCAAAAGAGAGGGAGAGAGAACAAAGAGTGGAGGAGGGAGAGCAAAAGAAAGGGGAGAGAGAGATCAAAAGAGGGGAGATAAAGAGAGCAAAAGAGAGGGAGAGAGACAGCAAAAGAGAGGGGGAGGGAGAGCAAAAGAAAGGGGAGAGAGAGATCAAAAGAAGGGAGACAGAGAGAGCAAAATAGAGGGAGGAGGGAGAGCAAAAGAAAGGGGAGAGAGAGATCAAAAGAGAGGGATATAGAAAGAGCAAAAGAGAGGGAGAGACAACAAAAGAGAGGGGGAGGGAGAGCAAAAGAAAGGAGAGAGAGATATCAATAGTGGGGAGATAGAGAGAGCAAAAGAGAGGGGGGGAGGGAGAGCAAAATAAAGGAGAGATAAAGATCAAAAGAGGGGCGATATAGAGAGCAAAAGAGAGGGAGAGATAATAAAAGAGAGGGGGAGGGAGAGCAAAAGAAAGGGAAGAGAGAGATCAAAAAAGGGGAGATAGAGAGAGCAAAGAGAGCGGGAGGTAGAGCAAAGGAAAGGGGAGAGAGATCAAAAGAGGGTAGATAGAGAGAGCAAAAGAGAGGGAGAGAGACAGCAAAAGAGAGGGGGAGGGAGAGCAAAAGAATGGGGAGAGAGAGATAAAAAAATGGGAGATAGAGAGAGCAAAAGAGAGGGGGGAGGGAGAGCAAAAGAAAGGGGAGAGAAAGATCAAAAGAGGAGAGATAGAGAGAGCAAAAGAGAGGGGGAGGGAGAGCAAAAGAAAGGGGAGAGAGATCAAAAGAAGGGAGATAGAGAGAGCAAAAGAGAGGGAGAGACAACAAAATAGACTGGGAGGGAGAGCAAAAGTAAGGGGAGAGAGAGATAAAAAGAGAGGAGATAGAGAGAGCAAAAGAGAGGGAGAGAGACAGCAAAAGAGAGGGGGGAGAAAGTGGAGAGAGAGAGTAAAAGAGAGGGGGGAGAACGCAAAAGAGTGAAGAGAGAGAGAGCATAAGAGAAGGAAGAGAGAGAGCATAAGAGAGGGGAGAGAAAGCACAAGAGAGGGGGGAGAGAAAAAGCAAAATAGAGGGGGAGAGAGACAGCAAAAGGGAGGGGGGAAAGAGAGCAAAATAAAGGGGAGAGAGAGAGACTGCAAAATAGAGGAGGGAAAGAGAGTTAAAGAAAGGGGAGAGAGAGAGCAAAAGAGAGGGGGAGAGAGAGAGCAAAAGAGAGGGGGGAGAGAGAGAGCAAAAGAGGGGGGATAGAGAGAGCAAAAGGGAGGAGGCATAGAGAGAGAGCAAAAGAGAGGGGTAGAGAGAGAGAGAGCAAAAGAGGGGGGATAGAGAAAGCAAAAGAGGGGGGATAGGGAGAGCAAAAGAGAGGGAGAGAGAGAGAGAGCAAAAGAGAGGGGGAGAGAGCAAAAGAAAGGGGGAGAGAGACAGCAAAAAGAAGAGAGAGAGAGAGATCAAAAGAGGGGAGATAAAGAGAGCAAAAGAGAGGGAGAGAGACAGCAAAAGATAGGGGGAGGGAGAGCAAAAGAGAGGGGAGAGAGAGATCAAAAGAGAGGGGAGAAAGAGAGCAAAAGAGAATGGGGAGAGCGCAAAGAGAGGGAGAGAGAGAGAGCAGAAGAGAGGGGGGATAGAGAGAGAGCAAGGGGTGGAACCGCTGTACTGCAAAAATTGGCCCGTGTACATGGGCTTTAGGACTATTAATCTATAATCACTGAAAGACAGCCTCTTTACAACCTGTAACTGCTGAAAAGAGAGGGAGGAAAAGAGAGGGGGGATAGAGAGAGCAAAAGAGAAGGGGGAGAGAGAGAGCAGAAGAGAGGGGGGATAGAGAGAGAGCAAGGGGTGGAACCGCTGTACTGCAAAAATTGGCCCGTGTACATGGGCTTTAGGACTATTAATCTATAATCACTGAAAGACAGCCTCTTTACAACCTGTAACTGCTGATTTGCCTTGTCATGAGCAACAACACTGAAAATCTACACTAAGATAATACACAGAGACTTTGGGGAGTATATGCCAGTTCAGAAATAGTTATTAAAGGGGCATAAAACCCAATATTTTTTTTCACGATTCAGATAGAACGTGCAACTTGAACTTTTCAAAGCATACCAAGAGGAACAAGCAAATATGATCATAGAAGTAAACTGGAAAGTTATTTAAAATGGCATCCTCTATTGGCATCATGAAAGTTTCATTTTGACTTTACTGTCCCTTTAACAATTTGAGATCCAACTTCTCTGGGTGACACTGGAACAAAATTGTACAGCAAAAAACAAATAAACAAGCAAAATAAATAATAAATGTATATTGCAATGTTATAGTTGCATTCAAGTAAAAATTAAACTTTCTTGATTCAGATAGAACATACAATTTTAAACGTTCCAATTTACTCCCATTAACAAAATGTGCGCAGTCTTTTTATATTTAAACTTTTTGAGTCACCAGCTCCTACTGAGCATGTGCAAGAATTCACAAGGTGCTAGCGACACACTTGCAACATTATCTGATTGGTTCTGCTTCCTATCCACTCACTGACACACGGACCAATCAGATAAAGTAAAAATGGCCAAGGGCAGATACGCTCCAGAGCGCTCTGTTCTAATCAGAGCCTTGGGCGCCGGAACTGCCTCTGGGAACCTAATCATGGGTCCCACTGCTACGGGTAAAAGCACGTCTTGGGGGGATAGGACCCATGGATCAGTTCCCAGAAACGGTTGCAAGCGCCCAAAGCTCTTATTAGAACAGAGCGCTCTGGAGCGTATCTGCCCTCAGGCATTTTTGCATTATCTGAATGGTCTGTGTGTCCGTGAGTGACAGGAAGCAGAATCAATCAGATAATGTTGCAAGTGTTTCGCTAGCACCTAGTAAGAATTCACAGAATAAAACGTGTATGCATTTGTGATTGGCTGATGGCTGTCACATGGTATGTGTATGCATTTGTGATTGGCTGATGGCTGTCACATGGTACAGGGGGAGTGGAAATAGACATAACTTTTAAAATTATCAGAAAAAAAATCTACTACTCATTTTAACTTCAGATTAAGTGCTATGACATTGTCTTGTTATCTTGCATGTGTTGGTTATACAAATCTACTGTGTTTACTGGTCCTTTAAACATTTTGGGCTAGATAAAACATTGTAGACCTATTTGTAAACTATTTTCATTATAACATTATATTATTTTATGTTTATTTATTTATGCAGTGCACCACCCATCTAAATTTTACTCAACATCCAGCATCCGGCTAAAATATTAGCTAAAAAAAGAAGAAGCTATTTTAGAATATTAAAAGGCATTACACTGCCCCCACCTGGCTACTTTAAAATGCCAACCATCTTGTATTTGCTTGTTTTTCGAATGGATGCTGCTGGTCAGTAACATTATTTAGGTGCATCATTGTATATGTGCATGGACATCTAGAATGAAAAAAAGTACTTTGACTAGACCATACCAGGGATGCAAGAACTTGAAAACAAAACTAATTATCAAGAGTGCATGGGGTCCTGGTGGGGAACTCTTCAACTAAAGTATATATTCCTTTTTTTCATTTTTAACCACCCCCTTCTGCATCCTTTACCTGTTTCCATGCTCTGCATAGAGCAATGGGCATGTAAAAGTGCACTAGCTTGTAAATTCCGGGCTGCTGGTACCCAGTGGTGGAACTACAATTGGTGCAGAAGGCGAAGTGCCAAGCGCTGTTGAGGCCCATAGCAGCCAGTCCATACATAGGTGTGTGCAGAATGTGAATAATCCTAATGCAGGGGTGCCTTTTATTAGTGCAGGTTGCAGGTCCATCTTATCTTTCTTTCTATCTATCTATTTATGTTTCTGTCTATCTGTCTGTCTATCCTCAAATTCTATACAGGACAGCATGTATATTATTACTATTGCTTACTACTTAGTTAACTTTGGGGGCCCAAAATGTTTGCAATAGTGCCTTCTGTCGTGTATGTCTGCTACTGCTAATATCCTTAAGGTTTGGGGTATTATAATTATGAAGGAGGGTGCATAGACCCCTAGTACCCAATAGAGCCAATACTGGTCCTTACATGTTTCCAATTTCATGTGTTGCTAAAACCACTCTAACTACAGTGTATCATTTTTTAAATGTCAGGAGCTAAAGCAGCACAGTCTACTATGTGGTTATCTGATGAGCTGTAAACTTCAGGATAGGTCTTTGGGACACTACCGCTGCTATTACAGGTTTAGGGGCACCGCACACTTCTTTGGCCTTACCGCAAATCGACTTACGTAAACTTCGTAAACCCTTTTTTCTATGGGACTTCCATAGCGCTGGTATTACGAGTCTGTCCTGGGAGGCCAAAAAGTGAGCGGTACACCCTCTACCTCCAAGATCCCTAATGCATTCTAAAGTCAGTAGTTATTAGTTTTACACTACAACGCCGTAGCATAAAACTCATAACTAAAGTGCTAAAAAGTACACTAACACCCATAAACTACCTATTAACCTCTAAACCGAGGCCCTCCCGCATCACAAACACTATAATAAAAATATTAACCCCTAATCTGCCGCTCCGGACATCGCTGCCACTAGAATAAACATATTAACCCCTAAATCACTGCACTCCCGCCTCACAAATACTATTTAAATATTATTAACCCCTAATCTGCCGCCCCTAACATCGCTGCCACCTACATTATACTTATTAACCCTAATCTGCCGCCCCCAATGTCGCCGCCGCTATATTAAATTTATTAACCCCTAAACCTAAGTCTAACCCTAACCCTAACACCCCCTAATTGAAATATAATTTAAATAAATCTAAATAAAATTACTATCATTAACTAAATAATTCCTATTTAAAACTAAATACTTACCTGTAAAATAAACCCTAAGCTAGCTACACTATAACTAATAGTTACATTGTATCTAGCTTAGGTTTTATTTTTATTTTACAGACAAGTTTGTATTTATTTTAACTAGGTAGAATAGTTATTACATAGTTATTAACTATTTAATAACTACCTAGCTAAAATAAATACAAATTTACCTGTAAAATAAAACCTAACCTAAGTTACACTAACACCTAATACTACACTACAATTAAATAAATTCCCTAAATTAAATACAATGAAATAAATTAAATTAGCTAAATCACAAAAACAAACAAACACTAAATTACTGAAAATAAAAAACTAATTACAAGATATTTAAACTAATTACACCTAATCTAATAGCCCTATCAAAATATAAAAAAGCCCCCCCAAAATAAAAAAAAAACCCTAGCCTAAACTAAACTATCAATAGCCCTTAAAAGGGCCTTTTGCGGGGCATTGCCCCAAAGACATCAGCTCTTTTACCTTTAAAAATAAATACAAACAACCCCCCCAACAGTAAAACCCACCACCCACACAACCAACCCCCCAAATAAAAGCCTAACTAAAAAAACCTAAGCTCCCCATTTCCCTGAAAAGGGCATTTGGATGGGCATTACCCTTAAAATGGCATTTAGCTTTATTGCAGGCCCAAAGCCCTAACCTAAAAAATAAACCCACCCAATACACCCTTAAAAAATCCTAACACTAACCCCCAAAGATTCCCTTACCGGGAGAAGTCTTCATCCAAGCGGCAAGATGTCCTCAGCGAAGCCGGCAGAAGTGGTCCTCCAGATGGGCAGAAGTGGTTCTCCAGATGGGCAGAAGTGGTCCTCCAGATGGGCAGAAGTCTTCATCCAGACGGCATCTTCTATCTTCATCCTTCGGGCACGGAGCGCGTCCATCTTCAAGACATCCGACAAGGAGCATCCTCTTCTTCCGACGGACTAACGACGAATGAAGGTACCTTTAAATGACATCATCCAATATGGCGTCCCTTAGATTCCGATTGGCTGATAGAATTCTATCAGCCAATCAGAATTAAGGTAGAAAAAATCCTATTGGATCAGCCAATAGTATTGAGCTTGCATTCCATTGGCTGATTGGAACAGCCAATAGAATGCGAGCTCAATCCTATTGGCTGATTGGATCAGCCAATAGGATTGAAGTTCAATAGGATTTTTTCTACCTTAATTCCGATTGGCTGATAGAATTCTATCAGCCAATCGGAATCTAAGGGACGCCATCTTGGATGACGTCATTTAAAGGTACCTTCATTTGTCGTTAGTCCGTCGGAAGAAGAGGATGCTCCTCGTCGGATGTTTTGAAGATGGACCCGCTCCGCGCCAGAAGGATGAAGATAGAAGATGACGTCTGGATGAAGACTTCTGCCGTCTGGAGGACCACTTCTGCCGGCTTCATTGAGGACATCTTGCCGCTTGGATGAAGACTTCTTCAGGTAAGTGAATCTTTGGGGGTTAGTGTTAGGATTTTTTAAGGGTGTATTGGGTGGGTTTATTTTTTAGGTTAGGGCTTTGGGCAGCAATAGAGCTAAATGCCCTTTTAAGGGCAATGCCCATCCAAATGCCCTTTTCTGGGCAATGGGGAGCTTAGTTTTTTTTAGTTAGGCTTTTATTTGGGGGTTTGTTTGTGTGGATGGTGGGTTTTACTGTTGGGGGGTTGTTTGTATTTCTTTTTTACAGGTAAAAGAGCTGATTTCGTTGGGGCAATGCCCTGCAAAAGGCCCTTTTAAGGGCTATTGGTAGTTTAGTTTAGGCTAGGGTTTTTTTTTATTTTGGGGGGCTTTTTTTATTTTGATAGGGCTATTAGACTAGGTGTAATTAGTTTAAAGATCTGTAATTTGTTTTTTATTTTCTGTAATTTAGTGTTTGTTTTTTTGTGATTTAGCTCATTTAATTTAATTTATTTAATTGTATTTAATGTAGGGAATTTATTTAATTATAGTGTAGTGTTAGGTGCTATTGTAACTTAGGTTAGGTTTTATTTTACAGGTAAATTTGTATTTATTTTAGCTAGGTAGTTATTAAATAGTTAACAACTATTTAATAACTATTCTACCTAGTTAAAATAAATACAAACTTGCCTGTAAAATAAAAATAAACCCTAAGCTAGCTACAATGTAACTATTAGTTATATTGTAGCTAGCTTAGGGCTTATTTTATAGGTAAGTATTTAGTTTTAAATATAAATTATTTAGTTAATGATAGTAATTTTATTTAGATTTATTTAAATTAGATCTAAGAGGGGGGGGTGTTAGGGTTAAACTTAGATTTAGGGGTTAATACATTTAATATAGTGGCGGCGACGTTGGGGGCGGCAGATTACGTGTTAATAAATGTAGGTAGGTTGCGGCGACATTGGGGGCGTAAGATTAGGGGTTAATAAATATAATGTAGGTGTTGGCGATGTTGGGGGCAGCAGATTAGGGGTTAAGAAGTATAATGTAGGTAGCGGCGGTGTCCGGAGCGGCAGATTAGGGGTTATTAAGTATAATGTAGGTGTCGGCGATGTCGGGGGCGGCAGATTAGGGGTTAATAATTGTAAGATTAGGGGTGTTTAGACTCGAGGTTCATGTTAGGGTGTTAGGTGTAAACATAAAATGTGTTTCCCCATAGGAATCAATGGGGCTGCGTTACTGAGCTTTTTGGCAGGTGTTAGACTTTTTCTCAGCCAGCTCTCCCCATTGATGTCTATGGGGAAATCGTGCACGAGCACTTATGACCAGCTCACCGCTGGCTTAAGCAGCGCTGGTATTGGAGTGCGATATGGAGCTCAATTTTGTTCTACGCTCACTTCTTGCCTGTTAACGCCGGGTTTGTAAAAACCTGTAATACCAGTGCTGCAGGTAAGTGAGCGGTGAGAAAAAACTGCTCGTTAGCACCGCACAGCTCATAACGAAAAACTCGTAATCTGGCCGCCACATTGTTAAGTGCACATGCCATTTATTATTTTATATAAAAATCTCAAGGTGTTTACTGTCACTTTAAGAGTGTATTCCAATCTTGCTGGACAGTTTATCATGCAGTTTTGTGTTCTCAAATAAACCAGTCATAATCATTATGTTAAATCCTACTTCCAGTAGTTTTCATATGGCTTCAGACCACAAGAATGCATCATACTTTGAATGTAAACCATCTTTTATTTTAATCCATCTTGAATCCTTAAAGGGACAGTGTACTCAGTCAAGCAGTAGATAATAGGTAATTGTATTTAAAGAAGATAATTAAAGGGACACTGTACCCAAAAATTTTCTTTCGTGATTCAGATTGAGCATGAAATTTTAAGCAACTTTCTAATTTACTCATATTATCAAAATTTCTTCATTCTCTTGGTATCTTTATTTGAAATGCAAGAATGTAAGTTTAGATGCCGGCCCATTTTTGGTGAACAACCTGGGTTGTCCTTGCTGATTGGTGGATAAATCCATCCACCAATAAAAAAGTGCTGTCCAGAGTACTGAAACCAAAAAAAAGCTTAGATGCCTTCTTTTTCAAATAATGATAGCAAGAGAACCAAGAAAAATTGATAATAGGAGTAAATTAGAAAGTTGCTTAAAATTGCATGCTCTTTCTGAATTACAAAAGAAATAAATTAGGTACATTGTCCCTTTAAAGGGACACTGTACCCAAAATTTTTCTTTCGTGATTCAGATTGAGCATGAAATTTTAAGCAACTTTCTAATTTACTCCTATTATCAAATTTTCTTCATTCTCTTGGTATCTTTATTTGAAATGCAAGAATGTAAGTTTAGATGCCGGCCCATTTTTGGTGAACAACCTGGGTTGTCCTTGCTGATTGGTGGATAAATTCATCCACCAATAAAAAAGTGCTGTCCAGAGTACTGGAACCAAAAAAAAGCTTAGATGCCTTCTTTTTCAAATAATGATAGCAAGAGAACGAAGAAAAATTGATAATAGGAGTAAATTTGAAAGTTGCTTAAAATTGCATGCTCTTTCTGAATTACAAAATAAAAAAATTTGGGTTCAGTGTCCCTTTAAGGTTCCTTGAACGTTTTATTTCCTAGACTATCTACCATTTTAGTAGCCCTCCTCTGAGAATGTGTTTAGTGTCTAGTGTTTATTCAAGTCACACTGTGAGACAGCTTTACACACTGTTTTGTCTTCTTCAGTTCGCACTATGGAGTCATGGATACAATTGGATTGTAGTGTGCCCATATAACAACAATCAAGCTTTTTTTTAAATTACAAACTGATATAATTTAATTCTGGAAAAAAATCTCGGTAAAGGAATATCTCAGTAATATCCTTGAGAAAAATGGGGCATGTAGATTTTACAGACTCAACAGTGAATAGGTCGCTCTTCGGATATATTCAGGTCTGCTTTTTATTCCTTGTCTGGCCCTGGATAAATGTTAAAATATATTTGCAGATGACACAGTTATTAACTTCTAAATACCTTAGTACAGTTCAGTAAAATTGTCCATAGCTGGCATTCACTTGCCAATTGATAATGAAAACTCTCTATGCACATGCTAGATCTCTGTGTCAGGAGACTTACTAGATACAGCCAGGGTTTATGTAAACTGCGGTCCCTCTGGCTTTAACCTGTTTGTCATCAAAGTAAACAGAAATACACAAGTCACAAAAATCAATTCATATAAGTGACATGTAATTAGACTTTACATTACAGCCTATTGCATAGTTAATAACTCCGCCTCCCCAGGAATGCCAAACTTTCTGAATTCCAGTGCCATCTCGCAGTATGAATATTGCATTTTATGGGCAAAATATGGTCATGTAAACAAAAGTCTTTCAAAATGAATATAGCCTTCCTTCCCTCATTACTGAGAAACACTAGTCTAGGGAAAAATAACTATGCACGTGATGACACATTTGTTACCCAATGCACAAATAAGTTAGCACACCATACTCAGGAACAGACTTAAACCAATCAGGGCCAATGGGAAAAAATAGGGAAGGGCCCCCACTGTTTCACACTGACCCAAACGTATTCAGATTTATGCAAATAAACATGGTAGCCTCCCTCTCTTGCCCCTGCCAGGCCCCCAACATCATGGCCAGACCCAACACTATGGCCCTCACAGCAACAGACTCTTGACAGAGCCCCCCCCCCCACACTCTCGGGCCCTCCAAGCAACAAATACCACATCCAGACACAAGGTCCCAAATAAACCCACACTTAACTACTTAGTTATTGATAGGGCAGCTGTCAGCCCCAGCTTAAAGTGCCAAAACATAGGTTCAGATCTGTGCATATCCTAAAAAGGGCTAATTAAGTAAAAAAAATTGCATAATTTTTTTTTTGTTGGGAAGTATTTTAAAATAATTTTCAAAAATAAGCAAAAATACTTAAAATAGCCATGCTGTCTGGACACTGTGCTCCACCCCTCTTATCAGTGTTTGGACACAGGCTTTGTATTTCACCTGAGTTCACAGCTTCTAAGCATGCTCCATCAGATAATCCCTATTCACTTGTGCATTTTACAAAAACAACAATGGATAGAGCTACAGCCATAAAAGGGGTTGTGTAGGGGGGAGTTAGATTTGTACAATTCAGGAACTTAAAAGAAAGGGTTAATGGCGAGGCACTGCAGTAAAAGTTTGCAGGTAAAGTAAGTAATGTACATATTATTATATTTTGTCTCTATCTCAACTTGTTTTATGTCCCTTTAAGCAGCACACCAGGAACCATGGAGATGCCATTTGTGGGGCCACCAACATGCTGGGCCCTCAGTCCAGGTCCTATTTGCCCTTCTGATCAGTCCAACCCCTGACCATAATACACAATATCATACAGTTATCTGTTTACGTCTGAAATTGTTAGCACTTTTATGTAGTATTTAATTAATAAAATTTCTTCAGGGTTTTCAAATGCCATATCAAAACATCTATGTGATTTTATATTATGGTATGAATGATGGTTTTGTCTTTATTATATCTTCATTGTTATTACTTTTATTGACATATTAAACCTGGAATAATGATTTCTGTTCTGACTGGTATTTATTTTGCTCTACATTTGGAAGGCTATATTCTGTAAATAGGACATTGCCACCGTATATGTGTTTGTTTCAATTAATGAGGCAGCTTTATTTTAATTATTTAATAATGACAATTATAAATAAAAACTTTCCCCTTTAATGTTCTTTAACAAGAATAATGTCTTTATTATATACATGCAGTAACAATCAATTTAACATTTCACTGTCTGTCATTTGAGAAGCTGAATATTTTTTATTTTGCATCATAGGTCTACCTTGTTGGTTTTATTAAATAGGAACAAGTAGACATTTACAATCCATACACATTACAGTATTGCTAGCTTGAAGGTACATTTCAATGCAGTATGTTGCCTCAGTTTTATTTTCTCAACTTCACAATGCACAGCATTGGAAATTTACACCTCTGCAGGTTTGCCTCACACATGCACATACACTAAAAAATGTGTTAGTCACTAACAAGCCTATATTTTTTAAGACATTAACGTTTTGAAAACATAATAACTATAGGCAATTGCATTTTTGCTTACATATATACGTATTGATATTTTATATTGTGTCTCATTTTGGAAAATGTGGCTAGGCATAATGCAAATATTATTTTTCCTTACAATCATTATTTTGTTATTTTATGTCACTTCGGATCCATGGCAAAAAAACATTGAACTAATAGTGTGTAAAGTAATGCAGAATACATAGCATTGTATTTATACTATTCTGCGTTTTTCTGAGGCACTAAATTAGAAAAAAAATGCTGCTACATATACAGTAGTGAAACAATATTTTGGGAAACTTTTTCTTTGTTGTGGTGAAAGAGTGCTGAAGAGGGCACTAGAGTACAGACAAAATATTGAGAATCTTAGTGTAGCAGTGTAAGAGCTTGTGATCAGAGGAGAACAGTTTGATCAAGGAAGAAGACTACTGTCTCTCTCTCTCTTTTCAGGTAGGTCTGAAGTTCAATTTCTTACATAAGTCAAATATTGGAGCTAAGATTTGCTGCATTGCTGTTACCATTTAGAATTAAATGACTTCATAATCCTGTTATCCCCGTTGCTGTATATTTAGAATCATGTATGTACATGTAGTAGGGATGTAAATGTAATCCGTATTGATCATTGATCTTGTCTGCCAGATTTGATAAACACGGGTCAGTAAAGACATATAATCTCCTTTATAGTCCAAGAAAAAAAAGAGGGCTGGCCATTGTGCCAGAGGCAACAGAAGGAACTGGTGGTTTCAAATGCTTTTGTGTGGGTTGCGAATATGTGTGGGTGATTGGGAGGTTGTAGGAGAGAGTTATAGACAGAGAGAGGGATGCGAGACAACTGCAAAACAAAGCAGGATAAAGGAACCATGGCTTTGGATGACTGCAGATGCATTTTCATGGTTTCAACCTTGGTAAGTGATAACTAACGGGCTCAGGTTGAGAAACTAGCAGAGCGCTGTCCAAGGTGCTGAAACCACACGCCGTTAGCAATACATAGCTGGGGAGATATACATCACAAATCTTCCATTGCAACAGGAAATTCAGAATGATATTATTTGTGTGTAAGTGTATATGATATATATTTTATCATAATTTACTCAAACCAATATAAAAAAAAACTCATAAAATGTCTAAATCTCATATTATTTTTGTTGCTTTAGTAACCAGATATTACAGCTTTTATATCATTTCTTTTAACATATTATGAAAACGGTGTCTTCTGTTGAGACTTTATACCGAGCACATTTAATTAGTCTCTTTATTTTCTAATGAAGGATCCGTTTATTTTATGGACGTTGTTTTGAAAATTCATACATTTACAAATTGATTTTTTTTTACTTATTTAATTAGTGCAAATAACTTTTATTCTATCAAAGTTTCCTGAAGTCTCCAAAATGAATTTCTTTAACAGTGCCACTTCGTTCATTAGTGGGTGAGTCTGCAATAGCGTCGACCTTGCCAAAAGGACATAATAAACAAGTTGGATTTTTAATATAATTTGGGCTGGGTGATTCAGGCTATTTTCTTTCCTATGCTTCCCCTAGAGCATACATATGACATCCTCTGATGTAAACTGAAGTTGACATGCAGGAACACAGATATATATATATATATATATATATATATATATATATATATATATATATATATATATATATATATATATATATATATATATATATATATATATATATATATATATATATATATATATAACATGCTGACACTGTTTAAAAAATATTTAAAAATAAATATGGATGCAATGCACAATACACTTTAATACATTATTGATAAACCAGGTGCAACATAATATGCATTTTGTTTCTCTCATTCCTCTTCTCTGAACAGGATATCTTGACTAATGACGACTTCTTTCAACTTAATCTTCTTCATTTGATGTTGCTTGTGTAGAATTTGGGAAGGCTACACTGCATATATTCTATCCCTGGAGGAACATCCTTGCAATATTTTATAGTTTGTGGATCTACATGGCGAGCATTACTAGAATGTTTGAGTTCCAAGTGTTTTTTTTGTCTGTTGACCGCATGGATGGTGGAGTTTAATATTTTATACAGAAGTGGGGGTAGAAACACCTTTATAGTTAGCGGGTCTTCCCCGCGATCAGTAGCCAGGATGGATGGAGATATTATTATTGGAGCTCTTTTCTCTGTACATCATCAACCACCAGCAGAAAAAGTACCTGAGAGGAAATGTGGAGAAATCCGGGAACAATATGGCATCCAAAGAGTGGAGGCCATGTTTCATACTTTGGATCAGATTAACATGGACCAGACTTTGCTGCCAAACATCACATTGGGAACAGAGATTAGAGATTCTTGTTGGCATTCATCAGTAGCCCTGGAACAAAGTATTGAATTCATAAGAGATTCCCTAATCTCAATTAGGGATGACAAAGATGGAATCGGCAAATGTTTAGATGCTACTCCAACCCCTCAAGGTAGAGTTAAAAAGCCTATTGCTGGTGTGATAGGACCAGGGTCTAGTTCGGTGGCCATACAAGTCCAAAACCTGCTGCAGCTTTTTGATATTCCCCAGATTGCATATTCTGCAACAAGTATTGACCTGAGTGACAAGACCTTATTTAAGTATTTCTTGAGAGTTGTCCCTTCTGATATCCTTCAAGCTAAAGCCATGTTGGACATTGTGAAAAGGTACAATTGGACTTATGTATCTGCAGTTCATACAGAAGGTAAGCTCTAAATAAACTTGCTTCATTTCTTAGCTTCAAAATAAACCTATAAATACCAGATCTTACTAGACCAGAAAATTATTCTGGCTGAGAATTATTTCAGAGTAGGTATTATTTTGTGTGATTTTCTCTGCTACACAATTATTTAGATGACAGGCAAGTTAGAATCAAATTAAACACCTTCAAATGAATTGCTATTTGGTTACATGCTTGTCTACTCAACAATATAGTAAATTAAATAATATTCATGCATACTATAGATGACATCTCTTACTATCAGTTCTTGGTTTTAATGTTTATGGAATAAGTGTTAGGACAGCAGTTATAAAAGTGATTGCACCTGGTCGTTGAACTTATGCATTGGATACTAGTATTCTATTATATTGAAACTTAACCAATAAATATATGCCCATAATATTATTCAGAATAAGTTTCACTAGAAATGTATTCAAATAATACTACAATCCCTTTGCTCAGTGTACACCAATTTTACAAACTTTCATTTTATTTAACAATTAAAGGGATAGTCTAGTCAAAATTAAACTTTCATGATTCAGATAGAGCATTCAATTTTAAGCAACTATTCCTATGATCAATTTTCTTTATTTTTATGTAAGCTTAGGAGCTGGCTAATTTTTTGTTCAGCACCTGGGTAGCGCTTGCTGATTGGTGTGTAAATGTAGCCACCAATCAGCAAGCACTACCCAGGTGCTGATTAAAAAATGGGCCTGCTCCTAAGCTTACATTCTTGCTTTTTCAAATAAAGATACCAAGAGAAAGAAGAACATTTAATAATAGGGGTACATTAGAAAGTTGCTTAAAATTGCATGCTCTATCTGAATCATGAAAGTTTAATTTTGACTAAACTGTTCTATTCCTTTATCATTCTCACATTATTCTAGATATTTAACGGGACAGTAAACACCTTGATATTTTAATATAAAAGGTTAAGTTTTGCATATTAAAACAACTTTGCAGTATACTTTTATAATTTATTTTCCGCTTCTTTTCATGTAACTAAACTTTGAAAATGTAGGATTTTCCAATTCTCAGACATGGAAAGGCACCCTGCAGGCTTCTGAAGGCTAACTTTTCTCAATATCTTTCTCTTATGGACCTTAACAAATATGAACTGCCATACAATACACTTTATACTAGCTATATGACTATGGCTAACTTAGTCAGCTGTGGACTCAAGCCCACATTGACTTCATCATATGAAATAAGTGATGAGTGGAATTTGACTATAGAAAAACTATCACAGCAAACAGAATGTTAATCTGATTTAAACATGTTTAGACTTGGCTTATATGTTATTCTATAATAAGGCAACAGAAATGTAATAAAAATGAGTTTACTGTCCCTTTAATGCTTGAACAATAAAAGTTGCCCAATTGCAAATGTACAAGTATGCTTAGCAAAAGGTGATATTTTTAACTATATATATCTTTAGCTATACCTTTTCAAAACAAATATGTCTGCTGTGAATACATTTAGATGTAAACAGAAGAGCATCTGGTTCAATGCTTTGAATGTAAATTGTGGCAAATGGGACTTGTCAGGGGAAAGCATCAATATGATTTTTTTAAGCAATTTAGTGGATAATGTTTAATGTATAGAAGTGTTTGTAACTCTGTGTTTAGACCTAAAGTATTGTTTCCATGGGATACAGTTATGCTATGAAAGGATTGGCAACTCATTTAGATTAATTATTATTTTTATTTAGATTCATTATAGTTTGTTGTGTGATCTTCTTGAAAATAGGAACCAACATAATCCTTTGCCAAAATATTGAAACCTATCGTCTATCTATATCTATCTATCTATCTATCTATCTATCTATCTATCTATCTATCTATCTATCTATCTATCTATCACAGCGGTGTCAAACTAAATTGAGTTGCGTACCATTTTCCATACAAACGTAACTCACGTGGGCCCCAGACTTACTACCCTAATTTCTTGCCTATGCTAGTAAGTTTATTGTTTGTGAATTGTAACAAGTGTCTTTTAATGTTATATTCTTTGGCAACACTATTCGATTCTTTGTAAATAACGGCAGTTTGACACCCCTGATCTATCATCTATTTATCTATCCTTAAAATTGTTATAAAGCGCAGCATATATATTGTTACTAATACTTACTACTGAGTTATCTTTGGGGGACCCAACACAATTTTTTGTACAAGGACCCTCTGTTAAGTATGTATGCTACTGATTAGGCATGTCTTTCATCTTCTAATGGATGACTATATACAACCTTCATTTTAAGCAACCAACATAATACTTTGCCAAAACACTGAAACTTATATGTTTATCTATTTATCTCTCTCTCTCTATATCTATCTATCTATCTATCTATCTATCTATCTATCTATCTATCTATCTATCTATCTATCTATCTATCTATCTATCTATCTATCTATCAAACTAGCTATACAGTATATAGATATACATATACTGTATATATAGATAGATATTTTGTATTAAAAAGCACAGTATTAATAAACACACATACACACACACACACACACACACACACACACACACACATATATATATATATATATATATATATATATATTCTTTGCTTTAGAATATCCATGCCCCTCTTAACTTTGTAAATCATTATATGCATTCTAAATCCCTCATCAAGTTATATGATTCAAAGAATGCAGATTTCATACTCTAAAGCAAGAGAATCCATACCTATAAGCTTAACCATAGTCTTCTTTTTAGGATGACTAAAATAAATTATTTTTTTGCTTACTGAAGTGCAAAGAAAAAATGTTGGTTGCATTTATTAAAAAATGTTTTACTAAACCTGCATTTTTGTTGTATTATATTTGCAGATATTAAGTACATGTGATTATATAGCACTCTTTACATTGTAACAGCACAGAGATTTAAGCAGGAAAATAGTTGTTAATGGGCTAACGCCAGACGTAGTCCAGAATTTCATAGATTTGCCTTTTTTATTTTAATAACATTTACTGTATATATATAAATGTTACAGCTGCTGATAAAGAAATATGCTTGTGGTCAATAGTTGTATGGCTGCAGGAAAGTTATAGTTTTGTAAAGCTATATCTTCTTAATATTTATTAGAATATAGGGCTAAATTGCAAGTGGAGCGCTAATTTATCGTGTGCCCGCAAACGAGCAAATTCGCTATTACAAGTGGCTAGTTATTGCAACTGCAAGCTCTCGGTAGCAATTAGTGCTCAGAAAATTAACCAGAGATCACATCTCTGGTTAATTTTCTAAATGTCCCCCAATTGCCCTAAAAAAAACAAAGTGTTAGCTTCTATAATAATAAAAAAATAAAAATAGAATTTCTAATTTTTAATAAAAAAACGTCACTCAGCCGTTATCAGGGGTTAATGTTGGTGGGTGTGGGTAGTTCGAAAAAAAAAATGGCATTGAAAAGTGCCTTTACATTGCGGTCCATGGGAACTCTGTGTTCCCTGTAAATATATATGTATATGCTTATATACAAATATATTTATCTGTTAATATGTGTATATACACATATTAACACATACATATATATGTATCTATTCATATATTTTTATATTTGCTGCCCATCGCTGCACTACTTACCCCCCTTCGCTGCGCTAGTTCTCATTGCATGAGCTCAAGTTCGCATTGTGGGGCACTTGAAATACCAGCGCACAATTGCGTGCACTGGTATTACAAGTGGAGCGCAAATATTGCATTTGCGAAATCGCAACTTTGCACTCCCTTCTTAATCTGGCCCATAGTCTGTACAACAAATGCTTAAAGGGACACTCAACAACAGAATTTTTGTTGTTTAAAAAGAAAGATAATCCCTTTATTATCAATTTCCCAGATTTGCATAACCAACACTGTTATAGAAATACACTGTTTACCTCTGTGATTACGTTGTATCTATGCCTCTGCAAGCTGCCCCCTTGTTTCACTTGTTTTGACAGACTTACATTTTAGCCAATTAGTGCTCACTCCAGGGTAACTTCAGGTGCATGAGCTCAATGTTATGTATATGAAACACATGAATGCCCTCTAGTGGTCAAAATGCATTCAGATTAGAGGCAGTCTTCAAGGTCTAAGAAATTAGCATATAGACCTCCTAGATTTAGCTTTCAATTAAGAATACCAAGAGAACAAAGCAAAATTCTTGATAACAGTAAATTGGGAAGTTGTTTAAAATTACATTCCCTATTTAAATCATGAAAGTTTTTTTTTGGACTTGGCTGTCCCTTTAACAAGAGGGCATACATATTCTAGTAATAAAATGCATATTACTGTACAGAAACTATCATACTATGCAAAGGTTATCTTACTGCATACAAAGGAAGTACTCAGTATTGTTCTACATAACATGGTATGTAAGCTAACATTCCATAAGGTTTACATTCTTTATCATTTTTCTTGCTAGTAATAGAATGGTATACCACAATGCAAAGAAATAATAATAATTATTAAAAAAAATAATAATAATAAACATGGTAAAATAAAGTTTACATATTTCTTTTTTAACCTAAATGTTTTGGAGATTTACTGTTCAATCTCTTTTGTGTGTCATTTGTTATCTTTATTATTCCCACAAACTCCACTACTTTAATGGGACAGTATAATGTAATATTTTCTACCCGTCCATTTTACCTGCTGGAGTGTATAAAATTGTTTATAGACAGACCCTTTTTTTTCATTTAAAATAGCTGCTTTTGCCTGTGGCATACCCACCAATACTAACAATTCTAATAGTTAAGTATTGGCTAGAGAAAAGCTATGTAAACATAGCCAGCAGAAGAAATTACACTCCCAGTGGGAGGTAGGAGAGAGAAGTAATAAAGTGTTGATTCTCAATTGTTCTCTTTAAGGTTGGTTGTTGGTCTACAGAGATATGATATGGAAACATTTGTGTGTATAGAAAGTGATACAATAAGGAAATTTGATATGCAAGCTAGGTCCATTTTAATGGGTTGTGGTGTAAACGAACAAAACCAACTATTTCATATAGAAAAAGAAACCCAAAGGAGGAAGTTCTCATATATTTTATACTCTGCTGCTGGTCTAACAAGTCATTAGAAACACACATTAAGGGAAAACAATTTAACTCAAGTTTTAAAACTTGGATAAATATCTACCACATGGAAACATAAAAGAAGCATTATTTTAGATCACAATATGCAATGCCCCCTTTTTTTAAAGGGCATTAAACTCAAAATGTTGTTCCCCATCAATGGCCAGATTACGAGTGGGACGCTAACAGTTATGCGTGAGCGATATCAGGTTTATCGCGGCTGTTTGCGTGTGACGGATGTAGCACTAGTATTACAAGTTGAAAGTAAATGTGAACGTGTGAACTCTATCACGATTTACGCTAGAGTGAATTAACAAAAAAGTGTCACAAAACACATAAAAAATACATTACAAAGCACAGTTACACTATCTAATGAAAATTATTTTTTTTTAAATTCAGTTGTTAAAAAATGCTATATTATACAGAGGTATTTTGGATTGTGTCCGAGCTCAAAAATAACTCACCTCTTGTAATACAAGCACAAAAAAAGTGCTAATAGCGCTCCCTTCACTATACATTCAAAAGTATAGAGCGAGCTAAAAATATTTTAGCCATGTTAAGATTCTTTGGTTGAATTATTTAAAGGGACACTAAAGTCAAAATTAAATTTCCATAGAGCATGCAGTTTTAAGAAATTTTCCAAATTACTTCCATGATCAAATTTTGCAGTCTTTTTATACGCACACTTACTGAGGCACCAGCTGCTACTGAACATGAGCAAAAGTTCACAGGGTTTACAAATACTACTCTGTGATTGGCTGATAGCTTTCACATAATACAGAGGCCAGCGAATGGGGGGGAAATGAATTTGTCACAAAAAAATCTACTGTAATCTTTTCACTATCCAATTGGTCCTTTAATCATCCACTTGTAATGACAGATTGTGTTTTGTTCTTTCCCTGATGTCACTTAAAAGATAACACACCTTCACTATTGATTGTACACCCCTTGTAATCTAGCCTAGAATGTTATTTTTACTTTAATAAGCATGGGGTACAGTGTATACATTTATACTGTTTTTGAGCATGAATTTATTGTTAATATTTGTGTGACCTTAAGTTGTGTTCCTTGGCCTGTAATACAGAATGTAACAAGATTTCTTATAATCTATTTTTCTGTACAAGAACAACATGACACTGTTTTGGGATTTAGCAAATAGCAATACATGTGCGACATAACTTATTGTGCACTGTGTTGCTAATACAAGTTCACACCTTGTGGTACATAATTCCAACACTCATTTCCCAATGGAATTACTGTTGTCCTGAGTTAGGAAACATTTATGGTTTTCATAACTTTAGTGCAGCGTTTTTACCAGTGTATTAAGGAGCAGTAAATATTATTTTGTTAATGAATTTATCATTATGTATATTTTGAAGTAACATTAAATACCTTGTAATTATAAGATTTTTCTGCAGCCTTGCATTACAGGGATAATAAACCCATTTTTTTTCTTCATGATTCAGATTGAGCAGGCAATTTTAAGCAACTTTCTAATTTACTCCTATTATCCATTTTCTTTGTTCTCTTGGTATCTTTATTTGAAAAGCAGGAATGAAAGCATAGCCGGCTTATTTTAGATTCAGCACCAGGGTAGCATTTGCTGATTGGTGGCTAAATGTAGCCACCAATCAGCAAGCGCTATCCAGGGTTCTGAACCAAAAATGGGCCGGCTCCTAAGCTTTCATTCCTGCTTTTTCAAATAAAGATTCCAAAAGAACGAAGAAAAAATAATAATGGGGTAAATTAGAAAGTTGCTTAAAATTGCATACTCTATCCGAATCATAAAAGTTGGGTTTAGTATCCCTTTCAATTAAAGGTAGATGATACCCAAATGTTAAAGCATTACATCTCTGTGTAAAAAAGGAAGATATTTCACCTCAAAATTTCCTCAATAGCCAGTGCCACATCCCTCTGTATCACAGTAAAGCAAAAGATCAGCAGTGATGAAGCTGATTAGCTGATGCTTTTTTTCAACATGCAGCTGACAGTAGTTGAAGCATAACTGTTCACAGAGCATTTAGTATTGTGAAATGAAGACATTTTGAGGTAAAATGTCTTCCTTTTTTACATAGAGATGTTCAAGTGATATTTTCTTTTTAGCTTTTTGCAGTTATGTTGCATCACCTCCAAAACCATATAGTTATGTGTGTTTGTCTCTTTAAAGAGATAGTGTACTGTACACTAAATTCTTTTTACATCATTAATTAATATAGTTTATCCGGTTAATCTTTTCAAGTAAAGGATATTTTTTATTGTTTAAGCCCCCTAACCAAGCCCCCATATTGGGCCAGACTACGAGTGGCGCGTTAACTGTTACAGAGCAATATGGGGTTTATTGCGGCTGTTTGCGCACATTTTGTTTACCGCTTGTTGTACAAGCTAAAATTAAACACAAATGCGTGCGCGCAATAGCGATTCACGCTAGATTAAATAAATATCTCATCCTCAGACTGGTTAACTATTTTACAAAACAAAAAAGTGTCACAAAACACATCAAAAATAGATTACAAAGTACAGTTCTACTCAAAATAACTCTATCAAATAAACATTATTAAAAAAATGCACAAAAAAGTTATAAGGGAACAATAATATGAGGTCTAAGGTGTTAGAAAAAAAAGGCAGGAAAAGGGCTTTAACATAGAGGTACAGTACATACATATACATGTATTTATATATATATATATATATATATATATATATATATATATATATATATATTTATATGATTATATGTGTGTACATATGTATTTATATGTGTACACATAAATATATAGACATATATCTATAAGTGCATTGGAGCCCTCCGCAGTCAAGTAGATGAAAACGTGAAAAATCATATAGTCATCATATATAGTGTCATACTGTGTATTTGCTGTAAATAGTTCATACTCCAATGTTCTGCACATGGGGAAATATGTTCTAAGTATTTTTAAATAGATATTCCTATATTTGTATATATCTATACCTATATATATATATATATATATATATATATACACTGTATATATATATATATATATATATATATATATATATATATATATATATATATATATATATATATAGGTATAAATATATATTTTACCAAAACCATCAGATATATGTAGAAATATGTATTTATTAATAAATAGAACATATTCTGCTATACGAAGAACATTGGAATGTGAAATATTGATATTTTCATGTCAGGTTAGAGCACTTGAGAATTTGTGATTGTGCACACGGGTAGGGTGTTTCTCCCTCCCCCGCACATATTTTGCTGCATTGACTTCAATGGGGGAATAAGTTATCGTGCAAGAAATATCATGTATGTCTTTAAAAGCGCATCAGTTTAGTGAGTGAAAACTGTTTTACCTTCAATTTATAATACGTTATAAGTTAGTGCTCGAGCGGTAACGTTAAATACCACTCTACTTGTAATCTGGCCCAAAATGTGTATCTGCTAGTTTGGCACATGTGCCTGGTCTCAGATGAAGTTACTACTATGAGGATTTCTGCTTAGATTCTATTATGTGCTTGAATAATCCTTCTCTGAGCATGGTAAGAAAACTGCAGGTTGTGAAATGTTGGGTTAAAATAAACTTTCAGGTACGGGACATTGCGCCAACATAAATACAAACTTTAAACTTTCAGGTACGGGACATTGCGCCAACATAAATACAAACTTGGCCCTTAAAGGGTATGTTATCAAATAGTAGGATTGTAAGAATTACACAGAAACACTGCACAGGCATTCATATATAAAACACTGTGCAGACATTCAAATGTAGCTGTGCAAGTGGGTTTTTACTTAACCATTGATCAGCCCCCCCCCCCGACTGTTCTTAAGTGTAGTCAAACTTGGAAAGATGAAGAAAAGCACTTTTGAAAGGTTGACATATGTTTGTTTTTTCCCCAACCAAGAGCACCACTTCAAATCTAATGTACAAAGGTTCCCATCTGTCAGCTGTACTTGGATTTTGAAAATGCTGTACTCTTTATGGTCTTGGTGGAACCATTAGATCTGGTTAAATGCAGGACTTAGGCTTGTTTGTGTGTATTTCAAAATTAAGTCAACTGTAGTTTAAACTTTTTAATAACAGAAATTACATTTTCCACGCTCAATAGCACTCTGCTGTAGCACCCTCTGCTTGCCTCATGGGCCCCTGACAGGAGTCACCCCTTTCACCCCCTGATGGCGGCCCTGCAACACGAGTTTCTTATAACTGTGGTCATCATCCTGCAAAGGTATTCTATATGAAAGTGATCAGATCAAACAGCAGCTGTATTCTGCGCATGTGCACTTTCCCGTGTGCATACTTTCAGAAACTAGAAACCACTGCCATACTATCATGCATGTGCTCTTTGTACATGTGGGTGTCACAGGTTAGTTTGCATGTGAAAAACAATTGGCAGGGTTGGGGGCGTGCTCACCGGAGATGTTTACTCTGCCCTTCTTTAAGGTGTTCTGCATCACTTCGCTCACACTTTAGAGTGCAACTTTTCAAGGTAATAATTATTACACTTATTAACTTAAATTTCATGCCATATTTTACTCCTTTATCATACAATCATCGATTCCCTTTATGTTAGTAACCCGTCCCTTTAAGTGATCTGTGCAGGGGCATTAAACAGATAGGGCCAGATTACCAGTGGCGCGCTTATAGTTACATGCAGCCAATCGGGTCTATCATGGCTTTTTGAAAGCGCCGGATGTAGCGCTTGTATTACAAGTTGAAAGTAAATGCAAATGCTTTAACGCAATCTGTATTAACACTAAAATGATTACCGCGTCCTCAGACCTCTGGTTAACTGTTTCATGAAACGAAAAAGTTTCACAAAACACATCAAAAATACATTGAAAAGTAAAGTTATACTCATAATAACACCATATAATAAAAATGATTAAAAAATATTACACAACAAAGATATTAGGGCACAAAGATATGAGGTCTCAGGTGTTAGATAAAAAAGGCAGGTGAAGGGATTTAACATTAAGATACATATACATGTCTAAATATATATTTATATGTGTGTACATATGTATGCATTGGTATGTGTGTATATGTATTTATAGACATATATACACATATAAAAGTATAAATATATATGTACAGAGCTTGAGGGCCCGTGTTTCTGGCGAGCCTGCAGGTCCGACAGACCTTTGTTAACTAGGCCTCATAGAGGTGTGATTTGTAGCCGTTTGCAGTTAAAGGGATAGTAAACCCAAAAAATATTTTGTCATTTTTCAAAACATAATTTTCTGTTATTACAATCAGCAAATGACACCTATTAGCCCTTTTTTATAATTTACATGCAATTTGCAAAAGATGATACAAATGTTTCCAAACCCTTTTTTTTTTATCATTATACAGCCGAATTGCCGAGTTCTACCTAGGTAGAACAAATATGGTGTCATGCATGCGCATTTTCAGATACTTCTTGCAACGCATGTGCATATGTTAATTATCTTCTATTGCTTCAGCTGCACACTTCATCAACACCGCGCCAGATGCCGACAAAGAGGCACATGACGTAGGAGTTCGCAGCTCAATTATGACATCTTGAAAAAATGCGCATGCATTGTTGCTGATATACAAAAATGGAAAACTGCAGCTTCACAGTGTATTGCGCATGCGAGTGCCCACAAGTTGCAGTGCGCTTGCCAGGACTGAGCACTGTCACTTATTTAAATATTCAAATTACAACATTACTGCTGCAGTGCAATTGGATGAAGGGCTGTCATACATTATCTGAAACTTCAGCCTTCATTTGTGGGCGGCATTACGGCTGTTTACAGGGGTAAATAAAATGTAATTTTTGAACACATAAAAGCTTAGTTTCAAGATAAGAAACAGTACTTTATAATCTGACACCTTAACTAAGTTTTTATGTATTTTGTACTATGTTCAGATAGTAAAGATTTCTATCCCTTTAAGTAGATGAAAACATGTAAAATCATATTTATGCAATATTCATATTTAATAAAGTGTTATACTGTCTATTTACTGTAAATATTGCACATAGCAGAATATGTTCTATGTATTTATAAATAGATATCCCTATATATATATATATATATATATATATATATATATATATATATATATATATATATATATATATATATATATATATATATATATATATATATATATATCTATACCTATGTATAATTTTATATATATATATATATATATATATATATATATATATATATATATATATATATATATATATATATATATATCTCAATTGTACCAAAATATCATTAGACATTTGTAGAAATATGTATTTATGAATAAATAGAACATATTCTTCTATGTGAAGAACACTGACATGTGAACTATTCATATTTTCATGTCGGGTTAGCACACTTGAGAATATGGGATCGGGTTTGCATGTGAGTAGAGCGTTAAATACTGCTCCACTTGTAATCTGGCCCATAGTAGGCATATATGTTGGTTGTGTTATATTTTTGGCTAATTTTTATTAAAAGTGCTCTATTATCTCTTTTTAACATTAATTGATAGAGAAGAAATTGCTTGTTTCTGTTAGGTGATCTTGCTTCCTAATATCATCCAGTATAGGGTGGGTAATTTCAGTATGTTTTGCTCATGCATATAATGCACTATTACATTTGAAATTTTTTTGGGGCAATTTGTAGTAAGACAAAAAAGTGTTGTCTGGGATTAATAAAGTCTTTTTATGGTTTGAGTATGATAAATGCGAAATGGCACCGTAAATGTGCCATTCAGTATCAAGAATTTGGTTTGTGATCTTAAACACAGGTCTGGCATGTTAGCTATAGGCCCATATTTCACCAAAATGATCATGAAAAAGTGCTGCCAATAAGCAATGAAAAAGGCTGATGTTTGTTTTCAAAGAGTCTCTAAAGCTATACAAGGTTAGATACCGTCTGATGTGCAGTGTTTCTGTGTAATTCTTACAAATCCTACTATTTGATAACATACCCTTTAAGGGCCAAGTTTGTATTTATGTTGGCACAATGTCCCCTGCCTGAAAGTTTATTTTAACCCAACATTTCACAACCTGCAGTTTTCTTACCATGCTCAGAAGATTATTCAAGCACATAATAGAATCTAAGGAGAAATCCTTTCATAGTAGTAACTTCATCTGAGCCCAGGCACATGTGCCAAACTAGCAGACACACATTTTGGGCCAGATTACAAGTAAAGTGGTATTTAACTCTCCCGCTCAAGCACCAACTTATAACATGTTATAAGTTGAAGGTAAACAGTTTTCACTCACCCACTAAACTGATGCGCTTTTAAAGACAAACTTATGATATTTCTTGCACGATAACGTATTCCCCCATTGAAGTCAATGCAGCAAAATATATGGGGGGGAAACACCCTACTCGTGTGCAGAATCACAAATTCTCAAGTGCAGTAACCCGACATGAAAATATCAATATTTCACATTCCAATGTTCTTCGTATAGCAGAATATGTTCTATTTATTCATAAATACATATATATATCTCATGGTTTTGGTAAAATATATATTTATACCTATATAAATAAATATATATATATATATATATATATATATATATATATATATATAGGTATAGATATATACAGATATAGGAATATCTATTTAAAAATACCTAGAACATATTTCCCCATGTGCAGAACATTGGAATGTGAACTATTTACAGTAAATGCATAGTATAATACTTTATTAAATATTAATATTGCATAAATATGATTTTTCAAGTTTTTATCTACTTGACTGCAGAGGGCTCCAATGCACTTATAGATATATGTCTATATATGTATTTATGTGTACACATATAAATACATATGTACACAGTCCACACATATAAACATATATATATATATATATATATATATATATATATATATATATATATATATATATATATATATATATATATATATATATATATACATGTATATGTATGTACCTCTATGTTAAAGCCCTTTTCCTGCCTTCTTTTTCTAACACCTGAGACCGTCTGATGGAGCTGGGTAAAGAGTTTCAGAGGACAGGAGCAGTGCGTTAGAAGTCTTGGAGGCAAGAGAGGGACGTATAGATAATATGAGTGGAGAGACGAAAGTCAGAGATTAATCGAAAAGGGCGAGTCGGGGAGCATTTGGAGATAAGAGAGGAAATATTGTATAACATTCTGATAATTATCATTTGATAGACTGTGATCCACCCCATAATGTTCAAAGAATTAATTAAGTGATGTTTAATGTCATTTTATAAATGACTATTAAGAGGACATTGCAGTTATAATATATTTAGTGTTGATTATTTAAATTAAGACATGTAAATATACACCTATTCAAATATGACTCTTGCGTTCAGTATTTAAATACAGTAAATTAGCAAAGATGGTTGTAACAGTTCAATGGCGCTACCAGTAACATAAGTCTTCCATAAACAAAGTAAAGGTATTAGTCATCAAGATTTGCTTATAAATAGTTTAAATAACAATCTTTTCAACTTGTGAATTGCAATCATTATTGTCATTTTCTTAATAGGACATGAAAACAAATAAGTAAGCATTCAGTGTGGTTTATTCCACTCCAATGGAAAAGTTCTGCAAAGTGATTTACATTGATTGTCATGGAGTTTTCAAATTCAAGGCCATTCCAGTTCATTAAAACCTTCTTTCCCATTTTTTTTAATGTTTTTCTATCACTTCACACTGTGAAAATGGCATCAATACTTTGCAATCATAAACTAAAACAGCAATTCTCCAATCCACCAAGAAACACTTTTCTCAATTCTTTTTGCCTGACTGTTCAGCAGCTTTGACCTTTTAAATACACATTTGGACCTGTTTTTAACCTAATGGGTTCTATTAATCAAGCTGTGGTTTTAGCGTGGGAGCCCATGGAGTGCAGACTTTTTTTGCAACTTTGCAAACCACGCACTAAAAAACAGAGCTTGTAAAACTGCTGCTTCTTAACATCTTCTCCATCTCAGAGGTGGTAGAGTTAAATCACCTGTGACTCATTCGTCCAGGATGATTGACATGCTCTGCTCTTGTGTGATTGGTTGCACGTGAGCAGGGGGCAGGACTACGCAAGCATTTGCATGTGAAATGATAAATGCAAACTGTGGATACTGCATGCTTAGTAGGAAATGTTGGTTTGCCATGGTTTGATAAATGGGGCCCAATATTTTGGTTGTTTCCATGACTTTTTATAATGTTAAAATTATTGTACATACTCAGTGCACATGTTTATAATCACAAGAGCTTTCTGGTTTAAAAATTCAAAAAATAATCAAAGTCAAATCACTTTCAAACTAATAAGACTTGTACACATCTAAAATTTGATTTTCATTTAGGATTGCAGTTATTTGATTGGTTGGTTTTATAAATGTGTATTATTAAATTAATCAAAATAATATAAAACTGTTAATTGTCCACACGATTAATTGATATTATTGTTAAAGTTTCAGGATTCAGATACAGCATGAAATTCTTAAAAAAAATAAAAATAAACAAACAAAAAAACTCTCTAATATCCCATTATCAAATTGTCCGCAATCATTTTATATGCACACTTTCTAGCTACTACTGAGCATGTGCAGTAGTTCACAGTGCATACATATATGAGCCTGTGATTCGCTGATGGCTGCCACATGATATAGTGGCCAGGGAAATGGAAGAAATGGAAGAAATTTTAAAATTTGTCAGGTGGATAGCCTTTATAGTAGTATATTAAATCAACATTTACTAGTTTTGATGTTGTTTATTAAAGGGACACTGAACCCAACATTTTTCTTTCGTGATTCAGATAGAGCATGAAATTTTAAGCAACTTTCTAATTTACTCCTATTATCAAATTCTTCATTCTTCATTCTCTTGGTATCTTTATTTAAAATGCAAGAATGTAAGTTTAGATGCCGGCCCATTTTTGGTGAACAACCTGGGTTGTCCTTGCTGATTGGTGGATAAATTCATCCACCAATAAAAAGTGCTGCCCAGAGTACTGAACCAAAAAAACAGCTTAGATGTTTTTTTTTTCAAATAAAGATAGCAAGAGAACGAAGAAAAATTGATAATGGGAGTAAATTAGAAAGTTTCTTAAAATTGCATGCTCTATCTGAATTACGAAAGAAAAAAATTGGGTTCAGTGTCCCTTTAAGATTAACTTTATATATACATATATAATGTGATAATCTGATAAATTGATTTATTAAACAGCGGTTATATAATGAACAACCTAATCTTTACTTTGAAATGTAAAAATCATCTTGCAGTCAGTTGGAAACAAGTGTGAAACTCTTTTTAAATATATCAGGCCAGATCAGGAACTGTGCATTGGGATAATGGGATTTTAATGGTGGATATTCATTGATAGTAGAATTTTCAGGAATTTGTCCTAGCATTATATTTAAAAAAAAAGATCAGTCAAATGACTATGTAAATATTTATTTTAATTAGTGCCACCTGGCTTGTATTACTATTTTCTTTTTTACGTTTAAGAATTAAATCAAATAATTTATTTAGTATGCTGTTGGAATAATTTGAATCAGTATACATATTAATCATGATACTAATTTTTCTCCTAGATATAAATATAAAGACAAATATAAGGTAAAAGCATTAAAGGGACATTAAACACCTCAGTATATTAATATAAATTGTTTAATTACATGTAGTTAAACAACTTTGCAGTACACTTTCATTATTTATTTTGTTCTCCTTTCCTGTGTTTAAATTCTGAATATTGTGGGTTTTCCGGTTCATTTTAAACACAGCTACACAGTCATTAATTGCACACTATATTAAGCCATTTATTAACATTCCTAATTGGCCTCAGCAGAAACGGTAACCTAAGTTACAATATGGAGGCACCTACTACTTTATGACATTAACTTTACCCTTATTTTTTTCAATATTTAAACAACTAATCTAATTTTTTAAATACATGTACAAATTATTCTCAGGCTAATCTTTGCTCTGAATACCTCATTCAAGCAATGATTTATTTAGTTTTTAATGTCCCTTTAAAGCAATTTAGACTTCATGAATTGAATGCTGCTACTCATATTACCATAAGAAATGTAGCCCAGCACTCACTCACTCACAGTCCAATAGCCAGGTGATATGGTTATGTATAGCATGATTAAGGTCAATTGCTGACCGAAACGTTGTTATTGTATGCTGTGATGTCTCACCATTAAAATATTTTTTTTGATGCAGAATGGAGGTGCTGTTGCTTTAATTTGAATCTACTCATATTACCATGGCAACTTGTTGTATATGCTATATTTGCCAGTACTAGGTATATTTCTTGTTTGGCCAATTATTGACTTACACCTATGCGGGTTTAACCAGTGCTGACAGTATGTTGCCATAGTAACATAAATAGTGGGCCCAGGCAGCAAAATGTCTTCGGACCTAGATAACATGTTCAACTAACCCCTGCTAAGGAGTTTGAAGCATAGGTAAAATACATTTAAGAGCTTAAGGTATTGAAGGTCCTGAGCTTGACAATGTAGGTGATAGGCAAAGCTGTGAGACTGTGACTTCTCGTTAGTGGAGTGTTCATATCTGTTTGAGTGCTACAATGCTTGAAGCTCACAAATGGGAACTTACCTAGGGCCCCCAATGCAAAAATGACACGCTGTAACACATTACATCAAGTATTTATTTTATCTTTGAAATTTCATCTTAGGCGAGAATTTTTCTGTTCTTGTTATTTTTGAGTTAGAATGTATTGGTAGAATCAATTAATCTAAATTAAAATTAAAGGGACATGAAACCCAAAAATGTTCTTTCGTGATTCAGATAGAGAATACAATTTTAAACAACTTTCTAATATACTTCTATTATCTACTTTGTTTAATTCTCTTGTTATCATTTGTTGAAAGAGCAGCAATGCACTACTGGTTTCTAACTGAACACATGGGTGAGCCAATAACAATCGTTATATATCAGCAGCCACCAATCAGCAGCTAGAACCTAGGTTCTCTGCTGCTCCTGATCTTACCTAGATATACCTTTCAGCAAAGGATAACAAGAGAAGGAAGAAGATTAAATAATAGAAGTAAATTGAAAAGTTGTTTAAAATTGTATGCTCTGTCTAAATCATGAAAGAAAAATGTTGGGTTTCATGTCCCTTTAAAGGGACATGAAATCCAAAATGTTTCTTTTATGATTTAGTTAGAACATACAATTTTTAACAACTTTCCAGTTTACTTGAGCCAATGACAATCAGTATATATATATATATATATATATATATATATATATATATATATAAATATATATATGCAGCCACCAATCAGCAGCTAGAACCTAGATTATTTGCTGCTCCTGAGCTTACCTAGATAAACCTTTACGCAAAGGATAGCAAGAGAAGGAAGCAAATTAAATAATCATAGTAAATCGTTGTTTAAAATTGTATGTTCTGTCTAAATTATGAACGTCTGATTATGACTTTACTGTCCCTTTATACCAGGGGTGTCAAACTGATTCGCTGACCATTTTCCATACAAGTGCAACTCACGTGGGCCGCACACTACCTACATTGCTAAACAAAGCAGTGGCGTTTGCTATATCTATATAAATTTAAAAGATTGTGCTCTGTAACTCCTAATTAACTTACTCTGGCTTGATGAAACATGCTCTAATGCATTTAACAAGGTGACACACATGTTCCATCTGTTTTTTTTTTTTTTTTTTTTTTTTTCTCTATCAGCCCTCAGAGTTTAGCATACACATGCACATAGCATAACATTTCCTCTGCATTATAAATAGTGGAACACAATGCTGTCGGCATAGTGACCCACTGTTTATATAGTGATAGACATATACCTGTTGTATATAATATCAAATAAATACAAATAACATATATAGTTATCAAATATAAAGTATGTGATTTTAGTTAGAGAAAATTATGGAAAGGAATGGGCAAAAATGATGTGCGAAATCAGTGCACTCAATTATTATACTTATTTTTCATGGAGGCATCGCGGGCCGCACGTAATTAGGTCGCGGGCCGCCAGTTTGACACCCCTGCTTTAAACCATTAAGGCAAACATCAATGTGCATCAAGTTATGTAATGATGGCAGCTAACATAATTTTATTTCATGCTACAAGGCGTCTGACGGCTTATCTATTGGTATATCATCTACCCTATCTTCTCAACGATCAGATCAGATTACACATCCTTTTCTTCATCATCACTGAACTTTATGTACTTTACGACACACAGTAATTTATTCCGATTATGTGAGCGTTAATGAAGTGTCACCCTTTGTGCCTTGGAAGTACATGAAACATAACTGCAGATGTTTACGTTCCCAGCATGCTTGCTTGGTATCCTGAAACATTTGGAAGCAAAAACCTATTTATTGTGATCCTGCTGCTGTTAAAACATTCCTCAGCTGTATTTTCTTAATCTCTGCATGAATAATGTATCAGACTTAAATGATGTGATCCTTTTCTACTTGTCAAAACATGCATCACTCTAAGGACTTTTTAGTTCAACTATTAAAGTAATATTGTAGGAAAAATTGTCTATCATGCATATGAAAGAGCGGCAATTAAGTATGTTTAACATATTTTACATGGAAAATCTACTTTATATTTAAATGGAAACTTGCAGGAATCATATATTTGAGCTCAACTGATACTTTAGTATGAAATGGCCACACACTGGTAATGAAAGCAGCTGTATTGGCTGACAGGGACAATCCTACTTTGGTATGGCAAGAACCGGAAAGCTTATGCAACACACAAATATTTTTCAAACATTAAAAACATTGGTTTTTATAAAAAAAAAAACATACAATGAGTAGTGTCAATATAAGAGACACTCAACCTATGTGTTCTGAATGGAAGATTTAAAAAAAGGCCATAGTTTAATTAATTCCCCCCCCCCCCCCCCCCGCTTATGTCTGTTCCCAATAATCCATTTTACCAGCTAGATCGGATTAAATTGTTTACAAACAGCTCCACCACCTATACTAAAAGTTTGAAAGATAAACTGCTCTCAAACTAACATTTGCCATTCTAAAAAATCTTTATTGGATCTCACAGTACTATCAAGACTTCTAAGATCATTTTGTAATGGCAGAGAACTTTAGATCATTGGGCCCTAAGTAATAGACTTTGTGTACACAGACAGAGATAAGGTAAGGAAGCCTTTGTGTATAAAGAGAGAGTGATAAGTTAAAGGGTCCTGCTCTCCCTGCAAGCTCAGCCCATAAGTGGTTTTAATTTTCAAAAGAACCATGAAGGAGTAACTTAACATACTCTATATATATATATGTAGCTGGTATAACAAGTCTTTGAAAACATATTTTGGGGAATTAGTTTTAAAGTACACTGTCTCTTTAGCTGTCTCAAAATGTGTCCTACTATCTAGACTAAAATGTTCCTATAAATATTGAATGTTTTAAAACACTATTCACTGGTATAAATAAGTATATGGTTTCCTTAACAGTGGAAATTATTCTAATTCCTTGCTAGAGTAAAGTGACCATTTGAATTCAATGTAGCTGATCTTGCAACTTACTGCTCTGATGAAAATCTCTCTGAATTCCACAACTTTTCAGTGAGATATTGTTTCCCAAATTTATTTATACCTTTGAAATGGAATAATACATTTGTCTGACTTTTGTTTAGATGTAATCACTATATAACTGAAACATTTGAAGTTATTAAAAGAACATGAAACCCCTATATAACCGCAATACTTTGCTTATAAAGGGCTAGATTACGAGTTGCGCATTAACAGTTACGGGTGAGCGATAAGGGGTTTATTGCGGCTGTTTGCTCACATCAGGTTTTCCACTCGTATTACAAGTTGAAAGTTAATGTGATCGCTTGAGCGCAATCACGGTTTACACTCAAATGATTACTGCATCCTCAGAGCACTGGTTAACGGTTTTGCGAAACAAAAAAGTGGCACAAAGCACATCAAAAATATATTAGAAAGTACAGTTAAACTCATAATAATACAATCTAATAAATATTACTAAAACAATGTATATATATATATATATATATATATATATATATATATATATATATATATATATATATATATATATATATATATATATATATATATATATATATATATATGTTTGTGTGTGTACATATGTACAACTTGCAGTTAAGTAGATACAACCATGTAAAATATATTTATGCAATATTCACATTTAATAAAGTGTTATACTGTGTATTAACTGTAAATATTTCACATTCCAGTTTTCTTCATATAAGGGAATATGTTCTATGTATTTGGAAATAGATATTCCTATATATATCTGTATTTATCTATACCTAGATATAATGTTATATCTTTATAGGTATAAATATATATATGTGCAAAAAAATCAGATAAATATAGAAATATGTATTTATGAATAAATACATATTCTTCTATGTGAAGAACATTGGAATGTGAAATATTCATATTTTCATGGTTAGCGCACTTAAAGGGACAGTCATAACCAACACTGTTATAGAAATACACTTTTTACCTCTGTGATTACCTTGTATCTATGCCTCTGCAAAGTGCCCCCTTATTTCAGTTATTTTGACTTGCATTTTAGCCAATCAGTGCTCACTCCAAGGTAACTTCACGTGCATGAGCTCAATGTTATCTATATGAAACACATGAACTAATGCCCTCTAGTGGTCAAAATGCATTCAGATTAGAGGCAGTCTTCAAGGTCTATGAAATTAGCATATGAACCTCCTAGTTTAAGCTTTCAAATAAGAATACCAAGAGAACAAAGCAAAATTGGTGATAAAAGTAAATTGGAAAGTTGTTTAAAATGACATGCCCTATTTAAATCATGAAAGTTTTTTTTGGACTTGACTGTCCCTTTAAGAATATGGGATTGTGTTTGCACGCGAGTAGGTTTTTTCCCACTTTGCTCCGTTGACATCTATGGGGGAACTTTCAACTCAAAATATGAGCTCAACTTGATGCGCGCAAAAAGCTTACTTCTAGCTCAGTTAACGCTCGAGCAGGAGCGTTAATTAGCGCTCAACTTGTAATCTAACACAAAATGTGTTTACCGTTTAATATCCCTTTAAACATGATAAAAAATAATATGCAATGTACATTCATTATTTATTTTGCCCTCTTCTCCTGTGCTTGTTTTATTACACAAAGGGCATTTATATCATACTTCATTTATGCCAGTGTTTGCTTGGCCCTTCAACAATCTACACAATGGTTGCTTAGATCAGTGCAGTGCACAATCTAATTTACATCTGATCTCTCTGATTGGTTGAAAAAAATAAGATACTTCTAAACATAGTCAAAACCACTTCTTTTTTGTTAACAAAATAACATCTTGTATCACTTTTAACACATTTTTTTATAGCAGTCTTTCACAATTAGGATTTGTGGCATATAATATTTATGCATTAAATAAAATTAGAGAAAGGAAATTAACCACTTGGTCCATTTAGTCTATTACTTTAGAATTACATCAAACTCTTGCTTATGTGTAAAATTGTGATGGTCTATTTGTCTTCTCTATGGAGTGTGGTACAAGCTCAATTTTTACAAAAAAACAAAGCAGTTTAATGTCCCTTTAACTGTGTTAAAGGCCGTAGCATTCCTCATGGCATTTTATTGAGGCTTGTGACCTCACAACGCACTTAGTCATTTACAGATAATGATGTCTCTATTTTTTACACAAAAATAAAAAACAGTCTTAAAGGAATATGAAACCCAAAATCTTTCTTTCAAGAGTCAGATAGAGAATACAATTTTAAACAACATTCCAATTTACTTCTATTATTTTATTTGCTTAATTCTTCAGATACCTTTTGTTGAAGAAATAGCCATGAACATGGATGAGCCAATCACACGAGGCATCCGTGTGCAGCAACCAATCAGCAGCTGTTGAGCCTATTTAGATATACTTTTCCACAATGGATATTAAGAGAATTAAGCAAATTAGATAATAGAAGTAAATTTGAAAGTTGTTTAAAATTGCATGATCTTTCTAAATCACAAAAGAAAAAAATTGGGTATCATGTCCTTTTAATGTGAAGAATTATTTTTTTCTAGTTAAAAAAATATCACCTTACACCTCAATGGATATAAACACTCTTTACTCATATAAATAGCTTTAGATTTTCGCCTGGGAGAAACCCGGAGTAAGTCAACGGAAAAACATAGTTCGTGGACAAGATGGCGGTAGAGTATTTAGACAGCTGTTCAGCTGTAGGATATGTATTTTTTTGAACATTATTTGTGGTTTGTAAAATGTAATGGAAATTTACATGACTAGGAAGTATTTTCAACTTTTGACTGACAGTTGTGCAAGCAAAAGTGAAAAAGATATAACTGTAAACTAAAAATGATTCTTATTGTTTAATTTCCTTGAAATAAGTATCTCTTTTACAAAACAAGTGATTGCCATTACATGCCTTTCTGTATAAGCTATTTTGAATGAGCTTTATTTAGGTTAACTGTTATGACAAAGAAGACAATAACATTACACAACATTCTGTCAGCTTTGTCTGACTGTATGTTTATTAGTTTAACATAAGATCCATATGAATGAACTGACAATAAAAGAAATACCTGCCAGCACTATGTGAAGTAAATTTGTTTGCTAAACAACAGAAGGAAATTAAACTTCTGTAACAACTTTATTTTTATGTCTTACTACACCATCTGTCAGGGTTTCTTGAAGGACTATTAAGGGAGATTATTGCATGTAAAATAGGGAATCTGAAAAGGATTTAGAAGCTTGCGGACAGGGCCTGCATTAGATCTCAGGGGCGCAATCCTATATAGATCGCAGTTTGCGGCGCAAGCGAGGGAAACGGCGTCGCCCGCAGTTTCAGCTCGCAACTCGAGCTATCCTATATAAGTCGCCGTCAGATGCTAACGTGCCGTAAGTCTGACAAACCAGCGATGTCCAGAAATCTGCGCAAGTACACATTTCTGGCGTCGCCAGTGACTTGCGGCACGTTAGAAACTGCCGGCGCCTATAAAACCTGACTAAAGTCTAAAACACCCGCACTGTCTAACACGCCTCCTAAACATAGCCCGACACGTCTAACACGCCTCCCTAACAAAGCCCGACACGTCTAACCCTCTATCCGCTATCCCCCCTCACTATCCTAACAATAAAAAAGCTATTAACCCCTAAACCGCCGCTCCCGTACCCCGCCGCAACCTAATAAAGTTATTAACCCCTAAACCGCCGCTCCCGTACCCCGCCGCCAGCTATATTATATCTATAACCCCCTAAAGTGAGCCCCTAACACCGCCGCCATCTATATTAAAATTATTAACCCCTAATGTAAGCCCCTTACACCGCCACCATCTCTATTAAAATGATTAACCCCTAATTTAATCTACCTACCCCGCCGCCAGCTATATTATCTATATTAACCCTAAGTATATTATAGTTAATATAGGTATTACATTATATATATTAACTATATTAACCCTAATTATATTAGGGTTAATATAGTTAATATAGTTACTATAGTATTTATATTAACTATATTAACTCTATCTAACCCTAACTAAATTTATATTAAATTAATCTAATTCATTTATAAACTAAAATATTCCTATTTAAATCTAAATACTTACCTATAAAATAAACCCTAAGATAGCTACAATATAATTAATAATTACATTGTAGCTATGTTAGGGTTAATATTTATTTTACAGGTAAATTGTTAATTATTTTAACTAGGTATAATAGCTATTAAATAGTTATTAACTATTTAATATCTACCTAGTTAAAATAATTACCCAATTACCTGTAAAATAAATCCTAACCTAAGTTACAAATACACCTACACTATCAATAAATTAAATAAACTACAAAAATCTATCTAAAAATACAATTAAATTAACTAAACTAAATTACAAAAAAAAACAAACACTAAATTACAAAAAATAAACAAAAGATTACAAGATTTTTAAGCTAATTACACCTATTCTAAGCCCCCTAATAAAATAATAAACCCCCAAAATAAAAAAAAATTCCCTGCCCTATTCTAAATTAAACAAATTTGAAAGCTCTTTACCTTACCAGCCCTTAAAAGGGCCTTTTGTGGGGCATGCCCCAAAGAATTCAGCTCTTTTGCATACAAATACAATACCCCCCCCATTACAACCCACCACCCACATACCCCTATTCTAAAACCACCCAAACCCCCCTTAAAAAAGCCTAACACTACCCCCCTGAAGATCTCCCTACCTTGTCTTCACCACACCGGGCCGAACTCCTGATCCGATCAGGGCGATGTCTTCCTCCAAGCGGCAAAGAAGAATTCTTCCTCCGGCGATGTCTTCCTCCAAGCGGCAAAGAAGAATTCTTCCTCCGGCGACGTCTTCCTCCAAGCGGCAGCAAAGTCTTCATTCTTCCGGTGGCATCTTCAATCTTCTTTCTTCGCTCCGCCGCCGCGGAGCATCCATCCCGGCCGACTACTGAACTACGAATGAGGTACCTTTAAATTACGTCATCCAAGATGGCGTCCGCCGAATTCCGATTGGCTGATAGGATTCTATCAGCCAATCGGAATTAAGTTAGAAAAATCTGATTGGCTGATTGAATCAGCCAATCAGATTCAAGTTCAATCCGATTGGCTGATCCAATCAGCCAATCAGATTGAGCTCGCATTCTATTGGCTGTTCCGATCAGCCAATAGAATGCGAGCTCAATCCGATTGGCTGATCCAATCAGCCAATCGGATTGAACTTGAATCTGATTGGCTGATTCAATCAGCCAATCAGATTTTTCTAACTTAATTCCGATTGGCTGATAGAATCCTATCAGCCAATCGGAATTCGGCGGACGCCATCTTGGATGACGTCATTTAAAGGTACCTCATTCGTAGTTCAGTAGTCGGCCGGGATGGATGCTCCGCGGCGGCGGAGCGAAGAAAGAAGATTGAAGATGCCACCGGAAGAATGAAGACTTTGCTGCCGCTTGGAGGAAGACGTCGCCGGAGGAAGAATTCTTCTTTGCCGCTTGGAGGAAGACATCGCTGGAGGAAGAATTCTTCTTTGCCGCTTGGAGGAAGACATCGCCCGGATCGGATCAGGAGCTCGGCCCGGTGTGGTGAAGACAAGGTAGGGAGATCTTCAGGGGGGTAGTGTTAGGCTTTTTTAAGGGGGGTTTGGGTGGTTTTAGAATAGGGGTATGTGGGTGGTGGGTTGTAATGGGGGGGGGTATTGTATTTGTATGCAAAAGAGCTGAATTCTTTGGGGCATGCCCCACTAAAGGCCCTTTTAAGGGCTGGTAAGGTAAAGAGCTTTCAAATTTGTTTAATTTAGAATAGGGCAGGGAATTTTTTTTATTTTGGGGGTTTATTATTTTATTAGGGGGCTTAGAATAGGTGTAATTAGCTTAAAAATCTTGTAATCTTTTTTTTATTTTTTGTAATTTAGTGTTTGTTTTTTTTTGTAATTTAGTTTAGTTAATTTAATTGTATTTTTAGATAGATGTTTGTAGTTTATTTAATTTATTGATAGTGTAGGTGTATTTGTAACTTAGGTTAGGATTTATTTTACAGGTAATTGGGTAATTATTTTAACTAGGTAGATATTAAATAGTTAATAACTATTTAATAGCTATTATACCTAGTTAAAATAATTAACAATTTACCTGTAAAATAAATATTAACCCTAACATAGCTACAATGTAATTATTAATTATATTGTAGCTATCTTAGGGTTTATTTTATAGGTAAGTATTTAGATTTAAATAGGAATATTTTAGTTTATAAATGAATTAGATTAATTTAATATAAATTTAGTTAGGGGTGTTAGGGTTAGATAGAGTTAATATAGTTAATATAAATACTATAGTAACTATATTAACTATATTAACCCTAATATAATTAGGGTTAATATAGTTAATATATATAATGTAATACCTATATTAACTATAATATACTTAGGGTTAATATAGATAATATAGCTGGCGGCGGGGTAGGTAGATTAAATAAGGGGTTAATCATTTTAATAGAGATGGCGGCGGTGTAAGTGGCTTACATTAGGGGTTAATAATATTAATATAGCTGGCGGCGGTATAGGGGGATTAGATTAGGGGTTAATAATTTTTATATAGGTGGCGGCGGTGTAAGGGGTCAGATTAGGGGATAGATAAGGTAGATGACAGCGGTGTAAGGGGTTCTAATTAGGGGATAGATAAGGTAGATGGTGGCGGTTTTAGGGGCTCACAGTAGGGGGTTAGTTTATGTAGATGGCGGCGGGGTCCGGGAGCGGCGGTTTAGGGGTTAATAACTTTATTAGGGATTTCGGGGGGGGGGATCGCGGTTGACATGTAGATAGACATTGCGCATGCGTTAGGTGTTAGGTTTATTTTAGCAGATCGCGGTTGACAGGGAGATAGACATTGCGCATGCGTTAGGTGTTAGGTTTATTTTAGAAGATCGCGGTTGACAGGGAGATAGACATTGCGCATGCGTTAGGTGTTAGGTTTATTTTAGCAGCCAGTTTAGGGAGTTACGGGGCTCCAATAGTCAGCGTAAGGCTTCTTACGGCTGCTTTTTGTGGCGAGGTGAAAATGGAGTAAGTTTTCTCCATTTTCGCCACGTAAGTCCTTACGCTGCATATTGGATACCAAACTGCGCTGGTTTGGTATACCTGCCTATAGCCCAAAAAACTACGGGCGACGGCAGAAATATACGCGCGTAACTTCTAGGTTACGCCGTATATGTGATACCAAACCCGCGCAAATATTGGCGTTGCCGGCTTTTGCGGGCGACGATTTTTATCGGATGGACCCCCAGGTGCCTGTAGGCAGAAAAACCTGAAGCACCCCCCCCTCATAAAAAAGTGAAAAAGCTGAGGACATTTTTTTAAATTTTTTTTTTTATAACAAAGCTGCAAATAATGTTGCATAGTACTAAAGACACGTGCACACTCCTGAGCTCTTATTAGTCTACCTAGTGTTACTCTTCAATAAAAGATACCAAAAGAACAAAGCAAATTTGAAATCAGAAGTAAATTTGAAAGTTGTTTAAAACTGCATCTAAATCATGAAAGTTTAATTTTGACTTTACTGTCCCTTTAATTATAATTCACTGCAGCAAAACGAGAACAAATCGATTGCAAACATACTTGAATTGCACAATAAAAAAAAAATGCTTTTTAAATTTTAGATAAACTCTTCCATCCTTAAACGGTCTTGAAACCCAATATAATTCTGATAGAGCATACAATTTTAAACAACTTTCCATTTTACATCTATTATAAATTTAGCTTAATTTTCTTGGTATCCTTTATTGAAGGAGCAGCAATGCATTACTGGGAATTAGCTAAATGCATCAGTAAGCCAGTGACAAAAGGGAAATATATGGGCAGCCAGCAATCAGCAGCTCTTGAAAAAAATATTAAAAAACATCAACTCACTGTTGACTGCATAAAACACTGCTGATTTCTGGTGATGTGCATATATATCAGCAGATATAAATAAGTCCCTGCACTGATCATGTCATCTCTATGTGTAGAATGCTGTAGGGTTAATGCTTTGGATCCTGCATATGCAGTGTAGTCCCTATGTAGTGGAAAAGTGTAGACGTGTTAACCCCTTAACGACCAGTGCCGTACCCTGTACGCCACTGGTCGTTAAAGGGACACTGAACCCAATTTTTTTCTTTCATGATTCAGATAGAGCATGTAATTTTAAGCAACTTTCTAATTTACACCTATTATCAAATTTTCTTTTTTCTCTTGGTATCTTTATTTGAAATGCAAGAAGTTAAGTTTATATGCCGGCCCATTTTTGGTGAACAACCTGGGTTGTCCTTGCTGATTGGTGGATAAATTCATCCACCAATAAAAAAGAGCTGTCCAGAGAATCAAAAAAGCAGTAGATGCGTTCTTTTTCAAATAAAGATAGCAAGAGAACGAAGAAAAATTGATAATAGGAGTAAATTAGAAAGTTGCTTAAAATTGCATGCTCTATCTGAATCATGAAAGAAAAAATTTGGGTTCAGTGTCCCTTTAAGCCTTTAAGGACCCTATACAACGCTGCAGTCCTGGGCCTCTCTCTGCCACAATCTCACTAACAGAAAGGAGATCACACTATTTCTGCATGCCCCATGAGTGGGGCAGTGCAGAAATAGACTTGCAGAGTAACCAATGTAGAGAGAGACACTCTGTGTCCCTCTCTGCATTGGTAGCTCTGCGGTGGTGCCAATCGTTGGTGGTGTGGGAGGGTTAGGAGGGAGGCAGGTGGGTGGCTCATCACTCGAGGGGGAGGGAGGGTCAGGAACGGGTGGGACCGCTACATTACTAAAAAAATAAATGCTAAGAGCGGGCGGGAGGGGGGAGGGAGGGAGGAGGGAGAGGGGGGTCCTAGAGTGGAGAGGGGGAAAGACCTTTGAAGGGGAGGTGGGGTAAATGACAAGGGGCATCTACACTACAGAAGAAAATGTTTTGTTTTGTTTTTTTAGTAAAAAAGAAAAATTAATAGAAAACTGGGTACCGGCAGACAGCTGCCAGTACCTAAGATGGGGGAAACTAGTTAGAGAGGGGGAGAGTTAGAAAGCTTTTTGGGAGGTATCAGTGAGGTGGGAAGGTAAGAGGGTACTCATACACTGAAGAAAATAATTTAAAAAAAATAATGAAAAAAATTGACTAAAACTGCATACTGGCAGACTGTCTGCCAGTACTTAGGATGGGGATGACCAGTGTAGGGATCAGAGGTGGGAAGTGTCAGGTGGGAAGGTAATCTCTAAACTAAAGCTAAAATTAACCTTACAAGCTACCTGATTAACCCCTTCACTGCTGGGCATAAAAAAAGTGTGGTACGCAGCTGCAATTAGCAGCCTTCTAATTACCAAAAAGCAATGGCAAAGCCACATATGTCTGCTATTTCTGCACAAATCCCAGATCCCAGATCAGCTTTTACAACCATTTATGCCATGATTGTAAAAGCGGTATGTAAATCATTTCAGTGAGAAACCTAAAGATTGTGTAAAAGTTAACATTTTTTTTTATTTGAATGTATTTGGCGGTGAAATACTGGCATGAAATATACCAAAATGGTCCTAGTTCAATACTTTGGGTTGTCTACTAAAAAAATATATAGCAAATAAAAAACCAAGGCTCTATTTCTGTTTAAATGGATTGATGGCAAAAAAGTTCTAGTCTGAAATGCACGGTCCTTAAGGGGTTAAAGGGACATGAAACCCAAAATTGATCTTTTATGATTCAGATAGAGCATACAATTTTAAACAACATTCGAATTGACTTCTATTAGCAAATGTTCTTTGTTCTCTTGATATCTTTTGTTGAAAAGCAGGGACATATACCCAGGAGTGTTCACATGTCTGGAGCACTATATGGAAGCAGTTTTGCAAGAATGTCATCCATTTGCAAGAGCTCTAGATGGCAGCACAATTTCATGCCATGTAATGCTGCAGACACCTACCTAGGTATCTCATAAACAAAAAATAGCAAGGGAAAAATTTGGAGTGTTTTTTAAAATTGTATGCTCTGTCTAAATTTTGGGGTTTTCATATCCCTTTAAATTACAGGAAAAGCAGACAAAATAAAGAGTGAATAAGCAGTGTATTAAAGGGACAGTCTACACCAGAATTTTTATTGTTTTAAAAGATAGATAATCCCTTTATTACCCATTTCCCAGTTTTGCATAACCAACACAGTTATAATAATATAATTTTAACCTCTGTGATTATCTTGTATCTAAGCCTCTGCAAACTGCCCCTTTTTTCAGTTCTTTTGACAGACTGGCAGTGTAGCCAATCAGTGCCTGCTCCCAGATTACTTCACGTGCACGAGCACAGTGTTATCTATATGAAATATGTGAATTAACACCCTCTAGTGGTGAAAAATTGTTAAAATGCAATCTGAAAGAGGTGGGCTTCAAGGTCTAAGAAATTAGCATATGAACCTCCTAGGTTAAGCTTTCAACTAAGAATACCAAGAGAACAAAGCAAAGTTGGTGATAAAAGTAAATTGGAAAATTGTTTAAAATTACATGCTCTATCTGAATCATGAAAGTTTATTTTGGCCTAGACTGTCCCTTTAAAGTTATTTTTTGTTACTATGCATAATCTAACAGTATCATTACATTTTATAGTTTAATATTCCCTTAATGAATAAGGGGGAGCACTGACTGACGATTTGCACATTGCATGATCATCAGGCTACTGACAAGATTATAAGGTTATTACATGTAGGAGGTGTCTTGGGAAATATATGCAGGTCTCTAAAGGCAAGTTAAAATTGTAATTATTGTCTTGTATATTATGAACAACATTAGACCAACAGACTAGTAATAAAGATGTTAAAGGAGGAATTGTCATCTAACTAAATGAACACAGTCACAGTTTTTTTTTTATTTTTTTCAATAATGATATATATATACAAATTCATATTTCATGGTAAAATATATGTAACATTTAAGCAAATATCAGTTTCCAGCACTGACATATACAATGGGGGGTAGTTATCAAGCCGTCAACTTTTCTGACTTCGCCGGCCCAATACGCCCGCCTAAGCTCGCCTACCTTCGCCGCCGCGGACCTGAAAAAATACGCCTAAGTTATCAAAAAAAGCTGTCAAAAAGCCGCCGGGCGATGAGCAGCGGACTGTGAGAGTAATCACTCATCCGATCTCGCTGCTCTTCGGCTGTTTGACAGCTTTCTTGCTAGCCTGTCACTAAGCACTCACACTAAACTACACTGTTCTACCCCCTATACCGGCGCCCCCGGAGCCCCCCGCAACTAAATAAAGTTACTAACCCCTAAACCGCCGCTCCTAGACCCTGCCCCAAGTCTTATAAATGTATTAACCCCTAAACCGCCGCTCCTAGACCCCGCCGCAAGTCTTATAAATGTATTAACCCCTAAACTGCCGCTCCCGGACACCGCTGCCACCTACATTATACCTAGTAACCCCTATCCTGCCCCCCCCTATACCGTCGCCCTCTATAATAAAGTTATTAACCCCTATCCTGCTGATCCCGCACCTCGCAGCAAATAAAAAAATAGTTTAACCCCTAAACCGCCGCTCCCTGAACCCGCCGCAACCTATATTAAATTTATTAACCCCTATCCTGCCCCCCCTACACCGTCGCCACCTATAATAAATTTATTAACCCCTATCCTGCCCCCCACTACACCGCCGCCACTGTAATAAAATTATTAACCCCTAAACCTAAGTCTAACACTAACCCTTACACCCCCCTAACTTAAATATTAATTAAATAAATCTAAATAATATTTATATTATTAACTAAGTTAATCCTTTTTAAAACTAAATACTTACCTATAAAATAAACCCTAATATAGCTACAATATAAATAATAATCATATTGTAGCTATCTAAGGATTTATTTTTATTTTACAGGTACCTTTCAATTTATTTTAACTAGGTACAATAGCTATTAAATAGTTATTAACTATTTAATAGCTTACCTAGCTAAAATAAAGAGAAATTTACCTGTAAAGTAAAAACTAACCTAAGTTACAATTACACCTAACACTACACTATACTTTAATAAATTATTCCTATTTAAAACTAAATACTTACCTGTAAAATAAACCCTAATATAGCTACAATATAATTAATAATTACATTGTAGCTATCTTAGGATTTATATTTATTTTACAGGTAACTTTGTATTTATTTTAGCTAGTTAGAATAGTTATTAAATAGTTATTAACTATTTAATAACTACCTAGCTAAAAGAAATACAAAATTACCTGTAAAATAAATCCTAACCTAAGTTACAATTAAACCTAACACTACACTATCATTAAAGAAATTAAATAAACTACCTACAAATAACTACAATTAAATACAATTACATAAACTAACTAAAGTACAAAAAATAAAAAAAGCTAAGTTACAAAAAATAAAAAAAATAAGTTACAAACATTTAAAAACATATTACAACAATTTTAAGCTACTTACACCTAATCTAAGCCCCCTAATAAAATAACAAACCCCCCAAAATAAAAAAATGCCCTACCCTATTCTACATTAAAAAAGTTCAAAGCTCTTTTACCTTACCAGCCCTTAAAAGGGCCTTTTGTGGGGGCATGCCCCAAAGTTCAGCTCTTTTGCCTGTAAAAGAAAAATACAACCCCCCCCCAACATTAAAACCCACCACCCACATACCCCTAATCTAACCCAAACCCCCCTTAAAATAACCTAACACTAATCCCCTGAAGATCATCCTACCTTTAGTTGTCTTCACTCAGCCGAGCCACCGATGGAACTGAAGAGGACATCCGGACCGGCAGAAGTTATCCTCCAAGGGGCGCTGAAGAAATCTTCCATCCGATGAAGTGATCCTCCAAGCGGCGCTGAAGAAATCTTCCATCCGGGCGAGGTCATCTTCCAAGAGGCGCTGAAGAAGTCTTCTATCCGGGCGAGGTCATCTTCGAAGCCGGGTCTTGAATCTTCATCCCGCCGACGCGGAACATCCTTCTTTCCCGATGAACTACCGACGAATGAAGGCTCCTTTAAGGGACGTCATCCAAGATGGCGTCCCTTCAATTCCGATTGGCTGATAGGATTCTATCAGCCAATCGGAATTAAGGTAGGAAAAATCTGATTGGCTGATGGAATCAGCCAATCAGATTCAAGTTCAATCCGATTGGCTGATCCAATCAGCCAATCAGATTGAGCTCGCATTCTATTGGCTGATTGGAACAGCCAATAGAATGCGAGCTCAATCTGATTGGCTGATTGGATCAGCCAATCGGATTGAACTTGAATCTGATTGGCTGTATTTAGTTTTAAATAGGAATAATTTATTAAAGTATAGTGTAGTGTTAGGTGTAATTGTAACTTAGGTTAGTTTTTATTTTACAGGTAAATTTCTCTTTATTTTAGCTAGGTAAGCTATTAAATAGTTAATAACTATTTAATAGCTATTGTACCTAGTTAAAATAAATTGAAAGGTACCTGTAAAATAAAAATAAATCCTTAGATAGCTACAATATAATTATTATTTATATTGTAGCTATATTAGGGTTTATTTTATAGGTATTTAGTTTTAAATAGGATTCATTTAGTTCATAATAGAAATATGATTTAGATTTATTTAATTAATATTTAAGTTAGGGGGTGTTAGGGTTAGTGTTAGACTTAGGTTTAGGGGTTAATAATTTTATTACAGTGGCGGCGGTGTACTGGGGGGCAGGATAGGGGTTAATAAATTTATTATAGGTGGCGACGGTGTAGGGGGGCAGGATAGGGGTTAATAAATTTAATATAGGTTGCTGGGGTCCGGGAGCGGCGGTTTAGGGGTTAAACTATTTATTTAGTTGCGGCGAGGTGCGGGATCGGCAGGATAGGGGTTAATAAATTTATTATAGAGGGCGGCGGTATAGGGGGGGGCAGGATAGGGGTTACTAGGTATAATGTAGTTGGCGGTGGGCTCCGGGAGCGGCGGTTTAGGGGTTAATATGTATAGAGTAGCTTGCGGTGGGCTCCGGGAGCGGCGGTTTAGAGGGTAATAACTTTATTTAGTTGCGGCGGTGTAGGGGGGACAGATTAGGAGTGTTTAGATTCGGGGTACATGTTAGGGTGTTAGGTGCAGACAGCTCCCATAGGAATGAATGGGATGTCTGTCAGCAGCGAACTTGTACTTTCGCTATGGTCAGACTCCCATTGATTCCTATGGGATCCGCCGCCTCCAGGCTGGCGGTTTGAAAACCAGTTACGCTGGGCCGTAAAAGTGCAGAGCGTACCTGCTAGTTTTTTGATAACTAGCAAAAGTAGTGAGATTGTGCCGCACTTGTGTGCGGAACATCTGGAGTGACGTAAGAATCGATCTGTGTCGGACGGAGTCCGGCGGATCGAAGTTTACGTCACAAAATTCTACTTTTGCCGGTCTTTAGCCTTTGATAACTAAGGCGAATCAGCCTCGCCACAAATACGCTGCAGAATTCCAGCGTATTTGAGGTTGACGGCTTGATAACTACCCCCCAATATGTTTGTTTTTTTTATATAAAAAGTGAAACTATTTCAGGCATTCAGTATGTTTCCAGTTTGCATAGTTATATATAAGAAACAATGGAGTAGATTTATAAAGCTGCATTCACAACTTTTTAGCATATGTAGAGATAGTTTAAATGAGTGAGCCTGCAGCCATATATTTAAAGGGACAGTCAACCATAGAATTGTTATTGTTTTAAAAGATAGATAATCCCTTTATTACTCATTCCCCAGTTTTGCATAACCAACACAGTTATATTAATGTACTTTTTACCTTTGTGATTACCTTGTATCTAGGAACCTTCTTCCAGCCCCCTGATCACATGACTGTGACTGGTTATTATCTATTGTCTTAAATTTAGCATTGTGTTGTGCTAGATCTTAAATAACTCCCTGTGTCTGAACACAGTGTTATCTATATTGCCCACGTGTACTTTCTGTCTCTTTGTGTTGAAAAGAGATTTAAAAAGCATGTGATAAGAGGCAGCCCTCAAAGGCTTAGAAATTAGCATATGAGCCTACCTATGTTTAGTTTAAACTAAGAATACCAAGAGAAAAAATCAAATTTGATGATAAAAGTAAATTGGAAAGTCAATTAAAATTAAAAGTCCTATCTGAATAATGAAAGTTTTATTTATACTTGACTGTCCCTTTAAAGGGACACCCAATTCAAAATTAAACTTTAATGATTCAGATAGAACATGCAATTTTAAACAACTTTCCAATTTACTTCCATTAACAAAATCCACACAGTGTTTTTATATTTACATTTTAGAGTCATCAGCTCCTACTGAGCACTTGCAAGAATTCACAGAGTATACATACTGTATATGCATTTGTGATTGGCTGACAGCTGTCACATGATACAGGAGGAGTGAAAATAGATATAAAATTGTTAAGACAACTATCTAATGTGATAGAGCACATTTTATTATTGCACTGTTGCTCGCATATAACTATTTGCTTTACCTCCTGCAAAGTGGTTAAACATATAAAGTAATCTCCAATGCATATAACTATTTCCTTTACCTCCTGCAAAGTGGTTAAACATATAAAGTAATCTCCAACTACTGGGAGCTAACTGAACACATCTAATGAGCCAATAACAAGAGGCATATGTGTGTAGCCACCAAGCACCAGCTAGCTCCCAGAAGGTTAATTGCTGCTCCTGAGTCTATCTAGGTATGCTGTTTGATATCAGAATACAATTGGTAATTTGTTTAAAATTCCATGCTCTTTCTAAATCATGAATATTCAAATTGTAACTTTCATGTCCCTTTAAACAATTATTTTGACCATAGGAACCAATATGTAATATTCAATAGATATGTATTTTCACAAGCAGTGAACAACAACAAAAAACATTTTAACAAAAAGACATAAGCTGAGTTTACATCAGGGGTGTTAAAGGGATAGTAAACACCTTGTAAATTGCAAGATATTTCTGTTTTCTTGCTATAGAAATTATGTTATATAATAACATATCGGTATAGTATAAATAAAACAAAATCTTGTTTGATGCAAGCGTTTTTCAATAGCTAAACTTCACCCACCACTTGTCTTATTTGAAAGAACCAATACGAACTTGAGTCTACAGAAGACAAGGCTAGCCAAAACCATGTTAGAATGAAATGCATTTTTTTGCATTTTCTCTTACATATTTGAATGTCTGTTGTGACTGAGTCGATCATGGATGAAGATAGCAGGCTGAAAACCATGCTTTTATATCTTCAAGTTAGAGTTGCTTTCTTCTAAAAACGAAAAGTTGCTGAACGTTAAATGAACATTTGGGTAGGGTTACACTTAACACATAACAAAATGATAGTGCTCTTGCACATTATTGTAGGACCGGCAATATAAACTCTTTTTAAAATAGCATTTATTATAACCCCTCATTTTTTATAAATTGCAACCCAGAAAAATGGTTACCATATTTGCCTCTGTTCTCGAAGAACTGTTTTTTTTCTGCATGTCATGCAGTTCTCTACTTAAAGGGACACTAAACCCAATTTTTTCTTTCGTGATTCATGCAATTTTAGGCAAATTTCTAATTTACTCCTATTATCATTTTTTTTCCGTTCTCTTGCTATCTTTATTTGAAAAAGAAGGCATCTAAGCTTTTTTTTGGTGCTGGACAGCACTTTTTTTATTGGTAGATGAATTTATCCACCAATCAGCAAGGACAACTCAGGTTGTTAACCAAAAATGGGCCGGCATCTAAACTTATATTCTTGCATTTCAAATATATATATTAAAAAAAAGATACAAAGAGAATTAAGATAATGTGATAATAGGAGTAAATTAGAAAGTTGCTTAAAATTGCATGCTCTATCTGAATCACGAAAGAAAAACAATTGGGTTTAGTGTCCCTTTAAATAAATTCAAATGCAATCCCTATAACGAAGCCATTGAAACTAGAAGTCGTTTCCCTGGGGCCCAGGGAGGTCAGTTAAAGTGATGGTTTTTGAAATGCTAGGATTTGACAATGCTATAAATCAGCGGTTCCCAACCTGGGGTACATGTACCCCTGGGGGTACTTGGCAGGCCGGTTGGGGGTACGCAAAAATATTGTTGGTAATGGCGGAAGATGCGGGGGGAGGGTCGGGGGGAACTCTCAATGGGTCATCAACTAATAAGCATCGTGGAACTGTGGAAGGAAGGAGAATTTAGCCGGAAAGTGACAAATTAAGTCCTGGCCTGGCATATAGGCAGATGGGAGCCCCTGCACTTGAAATATGTGGACCGGGTGTGGATGACTCCGGTCCACATATTAATGATCACCCTGTGTCACCAGACAGCTTAGCCTCCTGCTCCAACCACCTCTGTCCCATGCACACAATTTTGACTGCAAGTGCTCAAATGGAAGCGGCACTGCAGCAGCATAGCTATGTGGACACGTGTGATAGAGCCGTTGAGATTGCGAGTCACACAGGCGAGGCAGGTCTGCATCCCCAAATAAGTTATAGTCAGTGCCGGTAAGTAAAGTACTGCTTCTAGTGCTTGCTTGATTCAGACTGCTTCACTTCCAACTAAAAACGTTCATAGTGGCTGGGTGGTTAATATCGATCTGATCTCACAAATTTAAATATTTATTTTTATGATCATTACACTTTGACTCCCCCCCAGGGCCTTGTTTAGGAGCAACCAGGCAGCTGCCAGGGGCACCAGCCACACAGCAGGACACCTGAGAATAAGATCTGAGCTTTAATCCTGTTGATACATGTACAGTCGTATGCAATTCAGGTATAGCTTACCTCCCCTATAAAAAAGTGCTTCCTTTATTTTGAGGGATGGGTGGGGGTAATGAAGAGAGGGGGTACTCATAAATGAAAAGCCTAATCAAGGGGTACAGGAGAGAAAAAAGGTTGGGAACCGCTGCTATAAATAAAGGGGAAGTATAACAAACTTAGTGCTTAAAGTACCTTTGCTTGCCCACAAGTTTATGTTGAGCTGAACACCTCCAGTCAACCACTGCAAAAACATAATTTATGTAAGAACTTACCTGATAAAGTAATTTCTTTCATATTGGCAAGAGTCCATGAGCTAGTGACGTATGGGATATACAATCCTACCAAGAGGGGCAACGTTTCCCAAACCTCAAAATGCCTATAAATACACCCCTCACCACACCCACAATTCATCTTAACGAATAGCCAAGTTGTGGGATGATAAAGAAAGGAGTAAAAAGCATCAACAAATGAATTTGGAAATAATTGTGCTTTATACAAAAAAATCATAACCACCATAAAAAAGGGTGGGTCTCATGGACTCTTGCCAATATGAAAGAAATTAGTTTATCAGGTAAGGTCTTACATAAATTATGTTTTCTTTCATGTAATTGGCCAGAGTCCATGAGCTAGTGATGTATGGGATAGCAATACCCAAGATGTGGAACTCCACGCAACAGTCACTAGCGAGGGAGGGATAAAAATAAAAACAGCCATTTTCCGCTGAAAAAATTAATCCATAACCAAAAATATAAGTTAATTCTCATAAATGTGAGGAAAAAACATAAATCAAAAGCAGAAAAATCAAACTGAAACAGCTGCCTGAAGAACTTTTCTGCCAAAAACTGCTTCTTAAGAAGCAAATACATCAAAATAGTAGAATTTAGTAAATGTATGCAAAGAAGACCAAGTAGCAGCTTTGCAAATCTGATCAACTGAAGCTTCATTCTTAAAAGCTCAGGAAGTGGAAACTGATCTAGTAGAATGAGCTGTAATTCTCTGAAGCAGGGCTTGACCTGACTCCAAATAGGCTTGATTAATCAAAAGTTTTAACCACGAGGCCAAGGAAATGGTAGAAGCCTTCTGACCTTTCCTGGAACCAGAAAAGATAACAAATAGACTAGAAGTCTTCCTGAAATCTTTAGTAGCTTCAACATAATATTTCAAAGCTCTCACCACATCCAAAGAATGTAAAGATCTCTCCAAAGAATTATTAGAATTAGGACACAAGGAAGGAACAACAATTTCTCTATTAATGTTGTTAGAATTTACAACCTTAGGTAAGAATTTAAATGAAGTCCGCAAAACTGGCTTATCCTGATGAAAAATCAAGGAGATTCACAAGAGAGAGTGGATAAGTCAGAAAATCTTCCAGCAGAAGAGATGGCCAAAAGAAACAATACTTTCCAAGAAAGTAGTTTAATGTCCATAGAATGCATAGGCTCAAACTGAGGAGCCTGTAAAGCCTTCAAAACCAAATTAAGACTCCAAGGAGGAGAGATTGATTTAATGACAGGCTTGATACTAACCAAAGCCTGCACAAACAATGAATATCAGGAGGTTTAGCAATCTTTCTGTGAAATAAAACAGAAAGAGCAGAGATTTGTCCTTTCAAGGAACTTGAAGACAAACCTTTATCCAAACCATCCTGAAGAAATTGTAAAATTCTAGGAATTCTAAAAGAATGCCAAGAGAATTTATGAGAAGAACACCATGAAATGTATGTCTTCCAAACTTGATAATAAATCTTTCTATAAACAGATTTACGAGCCTGTAACATAGTATTAATTACTGAGTTAGAGAAACCTCTAGGACTAAGTACTAAGCGTTCAATTTCCATAACTTCAAATTTAATGATTTGAGATCCTGATGGAAAAACGGACCTTGAGATAGAAGGTCTGGCCTTAATGGAAGTGGCCAAGGTTGGCAACTGGACATCCGGACAAGATCCGCATACCAAAACCTGTGAGGCCATGCTGGAGCCACCAGCAGCACAAACGATTGCTCCATGATGATTTTGGAGATCACTCTTGGAAGAAGAACTAGAGGCGGGAAAATATAAGCAGGTTGATAACACCAAGGAAGTGTCAATGCATCCACTGCTTCCGCCGGAGGATCCCTGGATCTTGACAGGTACCTGGGAAGTTTTTTATTTAGATGAGATGCCATCAGATCTATTTCTGGAAGCTCCCACATCTGAACAACTTGAGAAAACACATCTGGGTGGAGAGACCATTCTCCCGGATGTAAAGTCTGACGACTGAGGTAATCCGCTTCCCAATTGTCTATACCAGGGATATGAACAGCAGAAATTAGACAGGAGCTGGATTCCGCCCAAACAAGTATCCAAGATACTTCTTTCATAGCTTGCGGACTGTGAGTCCCAACCTGATGATTGACATATGCCACAGTTGTGATATTGTCTGTCTGAAAACAAATGAACGGTTCTCTCTTCAACAGAGGCCAAAACTGAAGAGCCCTGAGAATCGCACAGAGTTCCAAAATATTGATTGGTAATCTCGCCTCTTCAGATTTCCAAACCCCTTGTGCTGTCAGAGATCCCCAAACAGCTCCCCATCCTGAAAGACTTGCATCTGTTGTGATCACAGTCCAGGTTGGATGAATGAAAGATGCCCCTAGAATTATACGATGGTGATCTAACCACCAAGTCAGAGAAAGTCGAACATTGGGATTTAAGGATATTAATTGTGATTTCCTTGTATATTCCCTGCACCATTGGTTCAGCATACAAAGCTGGAGAGGTCTCATATGAAAACGAGCAAAGAGGATCGTGTTGGATGCTGCAGTCATGAGACCTAAAACCTCCATGTACATAGCTTCTAAAGGGAATGACTGAGACTGAAGGTTCCGACGGACTGCAACCAATTTCAAACGTCTCTTGTCTGTTAGAGACAAAGTCATGGACACTGAATCTATCTGGAAAGCTAAAAAGGTTACCTTTGTCTGAGGAATGAACAAACTTTTTGGTGAATTGATCCTCCAACCATGTCTTCGAAGAAACAACACTAGTTGATTTGTGTGAGATTCTGCAGAACGTAAAGACTGAGTGAGTACCAAGATATCGTCCAAATAAGGAAACACTGCAATACCCCGCTCTCTGATTACAGAGAGTAGGGCACCTAGAACCTTTGAAAAGAATCTTGGAGCTGTCGCTAGGCCAAAAGAAAGAGCAACAAATTGGTAATGCTGGTCTAGAAAGAGAATCTCAGAAACTGATAGTGATCTGAATGAATTGGAATATTAAGATATGCATCCTGTATTGTGGACATATAATGCCCTTGCTGAACAAAAGGCAGAATAGTCCTTATAGTCACCATTTTGAAAGTTGGTACTCTTACATATTGATTCAAAATATCTAGATCCAAAACTGGTCTGAATGAATTTTCTTTCTTTGAGACAATGAAAAAAATTTGAATAAAACCCCAGACCCTGAAACGGAACTGGCATGATTACCCCTGATAACTCCAGGTCTGAAACACACTTCAGGAAAGCCTGAGCCTTTACTAGGTTTGCTGGAATGCGTGAGAGAAAAAATCTTCTCACAGGCGGTCTTACTCTAAATTCTATTCTGTACCCCTGAGAGACAATACTCTGAATCCAATGATTTTGGACCGAATTGATCCAAACATCTTTGAAAAATTTTAATCTGCCCCCTACCAGCTGAGCTGGAATGAGGGCCGTACCTTCATGCGGACTTGGGGGCTGGCTTTGATCTCTTACATTTCTTGGATTTATTCCAATTTGAAGAAGGCTTCCAGTTGGAAACAGATTCCTTGGGGGAAGGATTAGGTTTTTGTTCCTCATTTTGTCGAAAGGAACGAAAATGCCTAACCGCCTAAAGCTTTAGATTTACCCTTAGGTCTTTTATCCTGAGGCAAAAAAACTCCCTTCCCCTCAGTGACAGTTGAAATTATAGAATCCAACTGAAAATAAAATAATTTATTACATTCCAAAGAAAGAGATAGCAATCTGGACTTAGAAGTCATATCAGCATTCCAAGATTTGAGCCACAAAGCTCTTCTAGCTTAAATAGCTAAAGACATAGATTTAAAGGGATACTAAACCCATTTTTTTTCTTTCACGATTCAGATAGAGCATGAGATTTTAAGCAACTTACTAATTTACTCCTATTATCAATTTGTATTTGCTCTCATGCTATCTTGATTTGAAAAAGCAGTACTGTAAGCTTTAGAGCCAGCCCATTTTTTGTTCAGCACCTGGGTAGCACTTGCTGATTTGTGGCTAAATGTAGCAAACCAATTAGCAAGTGCTACCCAGGTTCTGAACTAAAAATGGGCAGGCTCCTAACCTTTCATTACTGCTTTTTCAAATCAAGATAACATGAGAACAAAGAAAAAATGATAATAGGAGTAAATTAGAAAGTTGCTTAAAATTCCATGCTCTATCTTAATCATGAAAAAAAAATTTGGGTTTAATATCCCTTTAACATCAATTTTGATAATATAAAAAATGGCATCACAAATTAAATTATTAGCATGTTGAATTAACTTAACAATGCTAGACAAATAATGATTCGATACTTGTGCTAAAGTTTCCAACCAAAAAGTTGAAGCAGCTGCAACATCAGCCAAAGAAATTGTAGGCCTAAGAAAATGACCTGAATATAAATAAGCTTTCCTTAGATAAGATCCAAGTTTCCTATCTAAATGATCTTTAAAAGAAGTACTATCTTGTATAGGAATGGTAGTACGTTTAGCAAGAGTAGAGATAGCCCCATGAACTTTGGGGATCTTTTCCCAAAACTCCAATCTAACTGCTGGCAAGGGATACAATTTTTTAAACCTTAAAGAAGGAATAAAAGAAGTACCAGGCCTATTCCATTCTTTAGAAATCATATCAGAAATAGCATCAGGAACTGGAAAAACCTCTAGAATAACCACAGGAGGTTTGTAAACAGAATTTAAACGTTTACTAGTTTTAATATCAAGAGGACTAGTTTCCTCAATATCTAATGTAATCAACACTTCTTTGAACAAAGAACGAGTATACTCTATTTTAAATAAATAAGAGGATTTGTCAGTGTCAATAGCTGAGGCAGGATCTTCTGAATCAGATAGATCCTCATCAGAGAAAGATAATTCAGCATGTTGCTGGTCATTTGAAATTTCATCAACCTTATGAGAAGTTTTAAAAGACCTTTTACGTTTATTAGAAGGCGGAATGGCAGACAAAGCCTTCTGAATAGAATCAGAAATAAATTCTTTTAAATTTACAGATATATCTTGTGCATTAGATGTTGAGGGAACAGCAACAGGTAATGAACTACTACTGATGGATACATTCTCTGCATGTAAAAGTTTATCATGACAACTATTACAAACTACAGCTGGAGGCATAACCTCCAGAAGTTTACAACAAATGCACTTAGCTTTGGTAGAACTGTTATCAGGCCACAGGGTTCCAACAGTGATTTCTGAGACAGGATCAGATTGAGACATCTTGCAAATGTAAGAGAAAAAAAAAACATATAAAGAAAAATGATCAATTTCCTTATATGGCAGTTTCAGGAAAGAAAAAAAATGCAAACAGCATAGCCCTCTGACATTGAAAAAAGGCAAATAGGAATGGGATCTTAAATAATGAAAATATTTGGCGGCAAGAATGACGCACAACAAACAGAAAAACATTTTTTGGCGCCAAAAACTTCCGGAAATGACACACTCGCGTCATAGATGACACAACCTTGTGAACGACTCGGCGTCAACTAAGACGCCAGAAATGACGAATTTGCATCAACGAACGTAACCGTGCCAAAAAAATCTTGCGCCAAGAATGACGCAATAAACTTTGGCATTTTGCGCCCTCGTGAGCCTAATTCTGCCCGCAAATTTAAAAGACAGTCAATTTGAAAAAGAGAATCATGGCAAATATAAGTACAATACATATATTTAGAACTTTATATAAATACATAAGGTGCCAAACCATAGCTGAGAGTGTCTTAAGTAATGAAAACATACTTACCAAAAGACACCCATCCACATATAGCAGATAGCCAAACCAATACTTAGTAGAGGTAATGGAACATGAGAGTATATCGTCGATCTGAAAAGGGAGGTAGGAGATGAATCTCTACGACCGATAACAGAGAACCTATGAAATAGACCCCCGTTAGGGAAATCATTGCATTCAATAGGTGATACTCCCTTCACATCCCTCTGACATTCACTGTACTCTGAGAGAAAACTGGCTTCAAAATGCTGAGAAGCGCATATCAACGTAGAAATCTTAGCACAAACTTACTTCACCACCTCCATAGGAGGCAAAGTTTGTAAAACTGAATTGTGGGTGTAGTGAGGGGTGTATTTATAGGCATTTTGAGGTTTGGGAAACTTTGCCCCTCCTGGTAGGATTGTATATCCCATATGTCACTAGCTCATGGACTCTTGCCAATTACATGAAAGAAACGCTATTTTCTCGTGCTAGCCATATGGCATTATGCAGACCGTTTGACCAATCCCTTTTTTGTTTGTGCTTTTCAATTAAGACGTCCAGAAGATTCAAGAACAAAACAGCATTTTTAGAATTACTGCCTTTTTATAAAGCTAATATTAATTGTAAACTGAATGCTACTGATCCTGTACTGAAAGGCTGACTAATTTATGCCTTTATGTTATGTTTTATCAATTGCATATGTAGTTGGTACTCCTGCAAACTATAACTTGTCCACCTGCTCTGAGGCAGCGGACAGAAATCAACCTGATCAAATATGATTGGGTTGATTGACACCCCCTGCTAGCGGCTGATTGGCCGCAAATCTGCAGGGGGCGACATTGCACCAGCAGTTCACAAGAATGTGCGGCGGACATGATACGTGCACTTTCAATTTGTGAGGTGGATACTTTTACAACATAGAACTAATATGACAATCCATTGGACATCGGCCCTATATTTGTTGCAGGGAATCTGTACATGGTTACATCATCATTTACAGGTTCTATGACATCACATGAAGTAGGAAGTACTCAGTGGCAGAAGCACTTCCTTCCTTATTCATGTTGCTTACAGTGTCCCAATTTCAGGCCCCACAGCATGTAGACATTTTTTTTTTTTTTTTTTTAAATCATACAGGTTTCAAATAATGACAGCAAAAAAATATTGGCATGTTACATTTGGTCTTTGACATGAGTATTTTCATTCTGTAATATAAAGGGTAGAAAAACAAGGGGAAAATAGTAACAATTTGTATTACAGCATTCTTAGAAGTTTTGATTATTTTAGAGGTAAGCTAAATCCAGCCTTTATATGGTTTAACAAGTACATAATGAATAGTATTTGATGTTAAGTCCTACTCTTTAGTCGAGGTATAAGATACATAATAAAGTGGGTGATCTTATGACAGCAAATTCTATATTTGACAAAGAACTCTTATTGGCGTTATGTGTAGATACGGGGGGGGGGGGGGAATTAAAAGTGCTAATTAGGTTTTATATATGTTTCCCATAGTGATTGCATTTGTGCGTAAGTGTCAAGCTGTTCGGATTTCAGGAAGTGGAATTCCTCTAGGAAAAGAGTGTTAGAGACCTCTTGTCGCCATTGTGCTATTGTGGGTATTTTGTCTGATTTTCAATTTCTGGCTATTAAGATTTTAAAGCTATTGCTTAGAATGTTGAAACATTTCCTTTTAGGTGTAGTGAGTTTTTGGGTGTTTTATTAAAGAGCCATAGGCATGGGTCAAGGGGGGGGTGGGTTTTTCTAAGATTCGGTCAAGGGGGGTGGGTGTTTCCAAGATGTTGCTTGTTTCTTGTGAAATTAGTGTTCATATGTCTGTTATTTTAGGGCATAGCCACCAAATGTGGCTCATGTGTCCTATAGGGGATCCGCATCTCCAGCAGTTTGCAGTGCTGAGGTTATATATTTTTTCGCATCTTGCTGGTGTCAAAATACCATCTCTGCAGTATTTTTACGTTGAGTTCTAAGTTTTTGAAGGAGATGGAGAATTTTGTAAAACTTGAGTTAATATGTATTGAGTCTGCGTGTGTAATGTCTATTCCTAGATCAGAGTTCCATCTATCTATGTAATATGGTGTGTGGCCAGGGTTAAGTTGTTGTGATATGTTGTATGTTAGCTAAAGAGCGTGTCTGGTTGGGGAAGATTTTGTGCATAGGGATTCAAAGGTTGTTAGTAGTCTAATCATGTTCCTATTTTAAGAGTGTGATGATATATATGAAAGGCATTGCCTATAGAAAAGCCAGTTAGTGAAGGCAGGGTAACCCATTGCAAACAAATCGGTTGGAGTGGGAGATTGTTGTTCATTAACTAAATGATAAATCTGGAGTGATCTGTTGCTTGGACCTAATATTTTTTTTGTACATGAGAGTCCCTGCTCAAATTCTAAATTATGGGTTAAGGGTGTTAGTGGTGATATTTTAGAGGAAAAATGAGGACTCTCTACTATAATTTTGTCCCATGTAGATAGTGTTTCCTTTATGGTTTGTGTAGACTCCTTTATCAATTTGTCTCTATCTTTTGGCGTCCAGCATAATGCGCCTAGGTGAGTGGTTTGTGTGATGTCATGTTCGAGTTGGACCCATATTTTGTTTTCTGTGTTTGAAAACCAATCTATAATAAGTTGGAGGTGAACTGCTTGTCTATATTTATGAAGGTTCGGGACCCCTAGGCCACCTAGTGTCATCGGGAGGAGCATAATCTTTCTTTTGATCCAAGCTTTGGAGTGTCTCCAGATGAATTTGAATATTTTTCTCAGTAATGAGGTTATAAAGTTATTCGGGAGTGGGATAGAGAGGGTCTGTTGTATATAAAGTAGTCTTGGGAGAATGTTCACTTTAATGATGTTAATTCTGCCTAACCATGTTGTGTATTTCCTCATCCAGGAGGAGAGGTCTGTGATTATGGTGGTGAGGAGTGTTTTGTAATTGAGAAGTGTGTAGACAATTTTTTAATGGTTAACAACTGTACCACTAGGCATCAACAAACTTTAGATAAGGGAATGTGGGCTTTTTCATTATTATTAGAATCGTGATTAATGGTCTTATATTGAGAGATGAATGTGCAGAGGCACTTCAGTTAGGCTGGTAGAGAATGGGAGTGCATACTAATAAATTGGAATAAGCTGTTGGATGTGGTCTTTAAAGTTTGGTTGACATGCATACACCATAAGGTGATAAGTAGTGGCCTGGTGTGCATGTGTGCCTCAACAGATAACACTTGTCTAGTTTAACAAAAATGTTGTGACTTGTATTCTCATTATGAAAACATTATTTGTTTTTCAAGGATTATAGTTATAGATAATAGAATTGTACTAACATTAGTGATGTCGCGAACAGTTCGCCGGAGAACAGTTCCCAGTGAACATAGCTTGTTCGCGTTCGCCGATGCGGGCGAACATATGCGATGTTCGATCCGCCCCCTATTCGTCATCATTGAGGAAACTTTGACCCTGTATCTCACAGCCTTCAGACACATTTGAGCCAATCAGCAGCAGACACTCCCTCACAGACCCTCCCAGCTCCTGGGCAGCAGCCATTTTAGATTAATTACGATCTTGCTTTCTTAGTGAGAGGAGCTTTAGTGTTGCTGCTGCTGACATTATAGGGAAATAGATAGCTAGGCTAGTGTATTTAGTGTCCACTACAGTCCTGAAGGACTCATCTAATCTCTGCTGTAAGGACAGCACCCCAAAAAGCCCTTTTTAGGGCTAGAACTTCAGTCTTTTTTTTTTTTTTTTTTAAATTGTAATTTTATTTGCATTTGCCTGGCTTTCAGCCTGTGTGTGAGGCTCATAGCATATACTGTGATTAGTGCCACCACTGATATCTGCTTAACATTAGTGTAAATTTAAACAACAAAACTTTTAAATCATTTTGCTAGTGTAATCTAATTTCATTTTCCATCAGGCCTGTGTGTCAGGCCCACATCATATACTGTAAATAATAGCTCTGTTTTCCACCACTTATATCTGGTGTAACATTAGTGTAAATTTTTTTACATTTTTTTTTTACATCAGTCCTCTTCTAGTGTTATTTAATTTTAGTTGCCAGCCCAGGCTGCGCCTGCCACTAGTGCCAGCCTGTGTGTCAGGCTGCCAGCATATACTGTGCCTACTTCCATCCTCAGTGCCACCACTCCTATCTGTTGTAACATTAGTGTAATTTTTTTAAAAAAAACTTTTACATCAGTCTTCTAGTGTTATTTAATTTTAGTTGCCAGGCCAGCCTGCCACTACTAGTGCCAGCCTGTGTGTCAGGCTGCCAGCATATACTGTGCCTACTTCCATCCTCAGTGCCACCTCTCCTATCTGTTGTAACATTAGTGTAACTTTTTAAAAAAAAACTTTTACATCAGTCTGCTAGTGGTATTTAATTGCAGTTGCCTGTCTGCCAGCGTGTGTGCCAGGCCCACTTTCCAACTAGTGCCACAAATCATATTTGTTATAACAGTAGTGTAAATATTTTAAATAAAAACTTTTTTGACTGTGAATCATCAGTCTGCTAGTGCAATTGAATTGCAGTTGCCTGCCTGCCAGCGTGTGTGCCAGGCCCACTTGCCAACTAGTGCCACCAATCATATTTGTTATAACAGTATTGTAAATATTTAAAATAAAAACTTTTTTGACTGTGAATCATCAGTCTGCTAGTGCAATTGAATTGCAGTTGCCTGCCTGCCTGCCAGCGTGTGTGACAGGCCCACTTGCCAACTAGTGCCACCAATAATATTTGTTATAACAGTATTGTAAATATTTAAAAAAAAAAACTTTTTTGACTGTGAAACATCAGTCAGCTAGTGTAATCTAATTGCAGTTGCCTGACTCCCAGCGTGTGTGCCAGGCCCACTTGCCAACTAGTGCCACCAATCATATTTGTTATAACAGTACAGTAAATATTTAAATAAAACAACTTTTTTGACTGTGAAACATCAGTCTGCTAGTGTCATCTAATTGAAGTTGCCTGCCTACCAGCGTGTGTGCCAGGCCCACTTGCCAAGTTAGTGCCACCACTCATATTTGTTGTAACAGTAGTGTAAATATTTAAAAAAATGTGTTTTAAAAGATGTTTTAAAGCACGATATTCCAAACTATTTAGGAATGTTAGGTGATATATGCCCTTTATGGCTTAAAACCAAACTCTGTATCAACTATGTAATTTTCCAGGGGAGTTTTGCCATGGATCCCCCTCCGGCATGCCACAGTCCAGGTGTTAGTCCCCTTGAAACAACTTTTCCATCACTATTGTGGCCAGAAAGAGTCCCTGTTGGTTTTAAAGTTCGCCTGCCTATTGAAGTCAATGTCGGTTCGCTCGGTTCGTGAACAGTTGCGGAAGTTCGAGTCCACCGTTCGCGAACCGAAATTTTTAGGTTTGCGACATCACTAACTAACATAAGTGTATTCATAATATACATGCACCAAAGACGTTAAATATATCCCTACTGAGCAGTGTTGTAATTTCAGAATACAAAAGTCAACGCTTTGTTTTATCTTTGTTAATTAGACCTTGTTAGTGTGGAACAGTGTGACTAGCTATGTGATAGCAACATGTCCTGTAATGAGAATATGTAGTAGTTTATAATAAAGCCAAGGGTGTTTGTATGAATATGATTTTTATGTTTCCACTTAGGTTTCCTAAAGTCCATCACTGGCATTTGTATAACTCAAATGTGTCTGACAGGATTCTGTCCTTTTTGGATTTCCATTCTCACCATGCAGTTTCTCACTATGAGGTCTCTTGCCCTGTGTTCTCTCACCACCCAGCCCCTTTCTTCTGGGGTGGGGAGAACTGAAGGGGGTGCAGTACTAAATATTTCATATACTGTAGCAGCTGGACCTATGCATCATGTGTACCTATAGGCTATGAAACACTAGCTTCTTGCTCTGGGACAGTCAGCCCTATGCAATTAACCAGAACACTGGAACATGATCTCAACCCCCAGAGGACAGGAAACACTGTTAATCTAGCTACATCTATGGGAAGCCGATGACTTTCACACCGTACCCACACAGTGGAGGACTTCCACAGCAAGTAGGCCCTAGACTGAGTCCTTCTTCGCACCTAGGAATAAGCAAGCTTCTTCCTAAACCTGGTTCTGTGCTGCATGACTCCTTCTGTCTGCACTCTCATACAGTACATTATGAAAGCAAGCAAAAGAAAGAACCTGACTGATTTTTAGAAACTGTGTGCCCATGTTAGGGTTCTGTGCAGGCCACTCAAGTTCCTCCACACCAAACTTGCTAAACCATATCTTTATGGATCTCAATTTGTGTACAAGCTGTTGCCTCAACGTTGGAAGGACCCAAGTGTCTAAAATGTATTTGTATCCTGTAGCATTAAGTTGACCCCAAGGGGCCTAACACAAACCCTGAAAACTGCCCCAGACCATGTACCCTGTTCCACCAAACTTTACAGTAGGCACTATGCATTCTGGTAGGTAGCATTCTCCTGGCCTCAGTCACGTACAGATTCTTCCATCAGACTGTGAAATGCTTGTGAAATGCTGCCCCCTGCACATTCGTGGCCAATCGACCGCTAGCAGGGGGTATCAATCATCCCGATCGGGATGATTGCAGTCCGCCACCTCAGAGTTGGTGGACGAGTTAAGGAGCAGCGGTTTCCAGAGTGTACTTAAGTATGCTCCGTGCAACAGCATCCACTGTACTTGCTGAGAGAACCTATGGTGCTTATATCATCTGGTAATTTGAATCATTACTGACATGTTAAAAGCCCTTACTAATTCTGAGCAGCTGTAGTATTGAAAATGTTGGTGCACCGAGAAAATCTAGCTATGCTTCACATGCACATGCAAAGAAAAATGCTAACACTAAAACATTACTAGAAGCATATTTGCCAGTACAAGTATATTATAAATATGTTTCTATTCAAAGGTGTATTTCATCTATGTGCATTTCAGTTTTGACTGGAATGTCCCTTTAAGTACTTGTTATCGGGGTTGAAACTAACTGACATATACAATAGCCCTTTTACACCTCATAAGGTTACAGTCAATTTCTTTTGAATTAACGCCTTCATTCAGTGTGTAAGATAATATAGATAGATAGATAAATGCTAATTTTCATATGTGAAATAAACCTTTTACAATCCAAATCCATCCTCATCCTTGCTTAAAAGGACTTGACACCCAAAATATTTCTTTCATGATTCAGATAGAGAATACAATGTTAAACAACATTCCAATTTACGCCTATTTAAATTGCTTCATTCTTAAGATATCCTTTGTTTAAGAAATAGCAATGCATATGGGTAAGCCAATCACATGAGGTATCTATGTGCAGTCACCAATCAGCAGCTACTGAGCCTATTTAGATATGCTTTTCAACAAAGAAGAGAGAATGAAGCAATTTAGATAATGGAAGTAAATTGGAAAGTTGTTTAAAAGTGCGTGCTCTTTCTAAATCATGAATGAAAAAATTGGGGTATCCTGTCCCTTTAACAGTCTGAATGCCATTTGTATGTAGGCATGATGCACATACTAGAAATGTTTGCTCAATTACTATTATTGTCACTTTTAATAGTTTAAATCTATTTACATTTAATGATTTAAAAGCACCATTTTCCGGTTTGGCGTGATCTATACCTGAAAACAGGAAGAAGACTACATGTTTCAATTACAAGGACTTATGACATCTTCTTATACTGGATTTTAACAGTAACGAAGCTGTAAAGTGTGAAACCACTTGATTGTTATAGCGTATCTGCAAAGAAAATGTTCAAAGAAAATCGAACATGCTTTTAAAAGGAAAGTTCAAAGTTCAAACACGAAAATGCAATTACACTGCTTGCACCTACATTATTAAACTTGTGTTCACAAAGGTACAATCTCAATTAGGAGATCAGTGATGTAGGCATAAGAACTGTAAAATGCTTGCAAACGTGTTTGGACTTTCCATTCATGAAGGTGTGTTTCCTTTTAAAAACACATTCACGAAGACACTATCTCATTTAAACTTCTTTGCATATTGCAGTAGAGTGGTGTTACCGTTTCAGTACTGTTCAAATTCAAAATAAGAAGATGTCATAAGACCTTTTAATAGAAACCCATAGTATTCTTATTTTTTTAGATGTAGATCACGACAAACGAGAAAAAAAGTTTTGAAATAAATGGAAATATTGTAAAAAAAATCAATACTAAAATATTAAAAGCGACAATATAGTGATTAAGCAAACATTCATAGGCCTAGATTTGGAGTTCGGCGGTAAAAGGGCTGTTAACGCTCCGCGGGCTTTTTTCTGGCCGCACCATAAATTTAACTCTGGTATCGAGAGTTAAAACAAATGCTGCGTTAGGCTCCAAAAAAGGAGCGTAGAGCATTTTTACCGCAAATGCAACTCTCGATACCAGAGTTGCTTACGGACGCGGCCAGCCTCAAAAACGTGCTCGTGCACGATTCTCCCATAGGAAACAATGGGACTGTTTGAGCTGAAAAAAAACCTAACACCTGCAAAAAAGCAGCGTTCAGCTCCTAACGCAGCCCCATTGTTTCCTATGGGGAAACACTTCCTACGTCTGCACCTAACACCCTAACATGAACCCCAAGTCTAAACACCCCTAACCTTACACTTATTAACCCCTAATCTGCCGCCCCCGCTATCGCTGACCCCTGCATTACAGTTTTAACCCCTAATCTTCCGCTCCGTAAACCGCCGCAACCTACGTTATCCCTATGTACCCCTAATCTGCTGCCCTAACATCGCCGACCCCTATATTATATTTATTAACCCCTAATCTGCCCCCCACAACGTCGCCGACACCTGCCTACACTTATTAACCCCTAATCTGCCGAGCGGACCTGAGCGCTACTATAATAAAGTTATTAACCCCTAATCCGTCTCACTAACCCTATCATAAATAGTATTAACCCCTAATCTGCCCTCCCTAACATCGCCGACACCTACCTTCAATTATTAACCCCTAATCTTCCGATCGGAGCTCACCGCTATTCTAATAAATGTATTAACCCCTAAAGCTAAGTCTAACCCTAACACTAACACCCCCCTAACTTAAATATAATTTTAATCTAACGAAATAAATTAACTCTTATTAAATAAATTAATCCTATTTAAAGCTAAATACTTACCTGTAAAATAAATCCTAATATAGCTACAATATAAATTATAATTATATTATAGCTATTTTAGGATTAATATTTATCTTACAGGCAACTTGGTATTTATTTTAACTAGGTACAATAGCTATTAAATAGTTAAGAACTATTTAATAGTTACCTAGTTAAAATAATAACAAATTTACCTGTAAAATAAATCCTAACCTAAGATATAATTAAACCTAACACTACCCTATCAATAAAATAATTAAATAAACTACCTACAATTACCTACAATTAACCTAACACTACACTATCAATAAATTAAATAAACACAATTGCTACAAATAAATACAATTAAATAAACTAGCTAAAGTACAAAAAATAAAAAAGAACTAAGTTACAGAAAATAAAAAAATATTTACAAACATAAGAAAAATATTACAACAATTTTAAACTAATTACACCTACTCTAAGCCCCCTAATAAAATAACAAAGCCCCCCAAAATAATAAATTCCCTACCCTATTCTAAATTAAAAAAGTTACAAGCTCTTTTACCTTACCAGCCCTGAACAGGGCCCTTTGCGGGGCATGCCCCAAGAAGTTCAGCTCTTTTGCCTGTTAAAAAAAACATACAATACCCCCCCCCAACATTACAACCCACCACCCACATACCCCTAATCTAACCCAAACCCCCCTTAAATAAACCTAACACTAATCCCCTGAAGATCTTCCTACCTTGTCTTCACCATACCAGGTTCACCGATCCGTCCTGGCTCCAAGATCTTCATCCAACCCAAGCGGGGGCTAGACATCCACTGAAGAAGTCCAGAAGAGGGTCCAAAGTCTTCCTCCTATCCGGCAAGAAGAGGACATCCGGACCGGCAAACATCTTCTCCAAGCGGCATCTTCGATCTTCTTCCATCCGGTGCGGAGCGGGTCCATCTTGAAGCAGGCGACGCGGATCCATCCTCTTCTTCCGATGTCTCCCGACGAATGACGGTTCCTTTAAGGGACGTCATCCAAGATGGCGTCCCTCGAATTCCGATTGGCTGATAGGATTCTATCAGCCAATCGGAATTAAGGTAGGAATTTTCTGATTGGCTGATGGAATCAGCCAATCAGAATCAAGTTCAATCCGATTGGCTGATCCAATCAGCCAATCAGATTGAGCTCGCATTCTATTGGCTGTTCCGATCAGCCAATAGAATGCGAGCTCAATCTGATTGGCTGATTGGATCAGCCAATCGGATTGAACTAGATTCTGATTGGCTGATTCCATCAGCCAATCAGAAAATTCCTACCTTAATTCCGATTGGCTGATAGAATCCTATCAGCCAATCGGAATTCGAGGGACGCCATCTTGGATGACGTCCCTTAAAGGAACCGTCATTCGTCGGGAGACATCGGAAGAAGAGGATGGATCCGCGTCGCCTGCTTCAAGATGGACCCGCTCCGCACCGGATGGAAGAAGATCGAAGATGCCGCTTGGAGAAGATGTTTGCCGGTCCGGATGTCCTCTTCTTGCCGGATAGGAGGAAGACTTTGGACCCTCTTCTGGACTTCTTCAGTGGATGTCTAGCCCCCGCTTGGGTTGGATGAAGATCTTGGAGCCAGGACGGATCGGTGAACCTGGTATGGTGAAGACAAGGTAGGAAGATCTTCAGGGGATTAGTGTTAGGTTTATTTAAGGGGGGTTTGGGTTAGATTAGGGGTATGTGGGTGGTGGGTTGTAATGTTGGGGGGGGGTATTGTATGTTTTTTTTAACAGGCAAAAGAGCTGAACTTCTTGGGGCATGCCCCGCAAAGGGCCCTGTTCAGGGCTGGTAAGGTAAAAGAGCTTGTAACTTTTTTAATTTAGAATAGGGTAGGGAATTTATTATTTTGGGGGGCTTTGTTATTTTATTAGGGGGCTTAGAGTAGGTGTAATTAGTTTAAAATTGTTGTAATATTTTTCTTATGTTTGTAAATATTTTTTTATTTTCTGTAACTTAGTTCTTTTTTATTTTTTGTACTTTAGCTAGTTTATTTAATTGTATTTATTTGTAGCAATTGTGTTTATTTAATTTATTGATAGTGTAGTGTTAGGTTAATTGTAGGTAATTGTAGGTAGTTTATTTAATTATTTTATTGATAGGGTAGTGTTAGGTTTAATTATATCTTAGGTTAGGATTTATTTTACAGGTAAATTTGTTATTATTTTAACTAGGTAACTATTAAATAGTTCTTAACTATTTAATAGCTATTGTACCTAGTTAAAATAAATACCAAGTTGCCTGTAAAATAAATATTAATCCTAAAATAGCTATAATATAATTATAATTTATATTGTAGCTATATTAGGATTTATTTTACAGGTAAGTATTTAGCTTTAAATAGGATTAATTTATTTAATAAGAGTTAATTTATTTCGTTAGATGTAAATTATATTTAAGTTAGGGGGGTGTTAGTGTTAGGGTTAGACTTAGCTTTAGGGGTTAATACATTTATTAGAATAGCGGTGAGCTCCGATCGGAAGATTAGGGGTTAATAATTGAAGGTAGGTGTCGGCGATGTTAGGGAGGGCAGATTAGGGGTTAATACTATTTATGATAGGGTTAGTGAGGCGGGTTAGGGGTTAATAACTTTATTATAGTAGCGGTGCGGTCCGCTCGGCAGATTAGGGGTTAATAAGTGTAGGCAGGTGTCGGCGACGTTGAGGGGGGCAGATTAGGGGATAATAAATATAATATAGGGGTCGGCGGTGTTAGGGGTAGCAGATTAGGGGTACATAGGGATAACGTAGGTGGCGGCGCTTTGCGGTCGGAAGATTAGGGGTTAATTATTTTAAGTAGCTGGCGGCGATGTTGTGGGGGGCAGATTAGGGGTTAATAAATGTAATATAGGGGTCGGCGGGGTTAGGGGCAGTAGATTAGGGGTACATAAGTATAACGTAGGTGGCGGTCGGAAGATTAGGGGTTAAAAATTTTAATCGAGTGCCGGCGATGTGGGGGGAGCTCGGTTTAGGGGTACATAGGTAGTTTATGGGTGTTAGTGTACTTTAGGGTACAGTAGTTAAGAGCTTTATAAACCGGCGTTAGCCAGAAAGCTCTTAACTCCTGCTATTTTCAGGCGGCTGGAATCTTGTCGTTAGAGCTCTAACGCTCACTGCAGAAACGACTCTAAATACCAGCGTTAGAAAGATCCCATTGAAAAGATAGGCTACGCAAATGGCGCAGGGGGATCTGCGGTATGGAAAAGTCGCGGCTGTAAAGTGAGCGTTAGACCCTTTAATCACTGACTCCAAATACCAGCGGGCGGCCAAAACCAGCGTTAGGAGCCTCTAACGCTGGTTTTGACGGCTACCGCCGAACTCTAAATCTAGGCCCCAGTATGCCCATTATGCATACATAAAAATGGCAGTGGCGAGGATGGAAACAGATAGCAATATAAAGGCCTGTTATGAAGACGTCTGTAGTAATAGTGACAATCACGACTGTACGAGTGTGACTTAAAAGCAAACATTAACAGAAAGAGATTACTACATGCCATTTCTAGTTGTTGGGGTCCTGATCTCACTTTTCCTACAGATCCCCTTAGCTGTAGAGGAAATCATGTACATGTAATATGTAAATGTGTGGCTTGGCCATTGCAGACAGACTATACAATAGCGATGAATATAACTTTAATGAATCCATGCCATGAATGCTAATAAACCTCTGAAATGTCTCTTGAGGTCATTTCAAAGTATGTTGCACATACAAAACATAACAGAACGATTCCAAATAGTCTTGGAATAGTTGCAAAAAGATTACTTCAGGGCTTTATCAAGTGCTTTTTAGGTGTTGAATTTGAAAAGGCAAAATCGGTCTTGAAAATGTGTTGGAATTTCTATTAAAAATAAATTGTGATTGCTGAGAAATTTTCAGCTCCATGTTAAAAATAGGGTTTTTATCTATACGCTGGAAAAATGTAAATATTTGGTATAAATTATGTTCCTTTTTGCTTTGACTTTGTTTCTATTTATTTCTATATTTTGTAAATAGTGGTATATGTGTTAGCATTCTGTACTATAACACCTTTATTATAAAGATCCATAAGAGGCTCTAATAATAGATGATAAAGTATTATGGTAAAAGTAAGAGTAAATTATGTAGTGAGTCGAGTTTATAGGTCATTAAAATAGTTTTTGTTCTATTTAGTTTATGCCGACATAATTTAGTGCAAGATGCCCAAAATGTTGTCTTTTATACCTTGGTATTTTGTGCATGAAACTTACTTATCCTTAAAGGGACATTAAACACTACATAAATGCTAAATAAAATGATGCATTCAAAGAAAAGATTAGTCTGAGAATAACATGTAGATATATTTTTTACAGTTTCACTAGCTGTTTAAATATTGACAAAATAAGTGTAAAGTTGTAGTGTCTATAAAACAATGGGAGCTGCCACATTGTAACTTAGGTTACCTTCTCTGCTGTGGCCAATTAGGGACAGTTTTAAATAGGTCTCTTGAGTGTGCAGCCAATGGCTGTGTGGAATATAACAGAAATGGAAGTGCAGAACACTAACAGGAACTGAAAAGCTCATAATTTTAGAATAGAATTAAAGGAAAAGATGTAAAAAAACAAAACAATGAAATTTGATTGCAGAGGTGTTTTTATTTATACAGTTTATCATTTTATATTACCATCTCAAAGTGTTTAATGTCCCTTTAAAGAATGGTGAGCACTGCTGTTTCTTTGAACTGCAAAGTCAAAGTGGGTCCGGTACAGAATCATGTTATGCAATGGGCGTGGCTGGGTGGACATTTATATTGAAGCAAGTTCTGCAAGAAGTTTCCCATAATATACTTTTTCTGAGAATTAGAAGTGCAAACTCTAGATTGGCTCCTCAAATAAGTGTTATTTTGGTACCCATAACTAATTGGTGGAATTCTATAAAGCTGCTTTTTACCCTGAAAACAGGGTATCTCAATAAGGGGCATATACTACATTTTCTTATGGGGAGGAGATGCAGACATTACAAAAGTGCACAATTAAATTAATCCTTTAAGTGATAAAAGCAAAGTCCATTAATTTCAATAAGGGACATCTCACCACTCTCAGGGACTGCCCATTTGTTAAGATAATTACAAAAGAGCATCACCTACACAGGATTCAAGGTGAGAAACCACATCTGATCTGGCAAAGTTTAGATAATCGGCCCCTAAGAGTTTTTTGGGCTTGTGAGAATCTATTAAAAAATCTCTCCAGTGCTATGAAGCCCCTGTGTTAATTCTTTAAAGGTAATTTCTACCATGACAACATTGTGTCTCGCAAAGGGGTGTTCCCTGGTTTTCAGTATGTGAAGGTGATGCATAAATTATAATAGGGCTCACAAAAAAAATCATAATTTAAAAATCTAATAAAATTAATAAATTATTGAAAAAAATATCCAGTAAACATTTATATTATTTAATCACATTAAAAAATTAAATTAATGTTCTACAAAAATCGCATGTTGGGAAAATATTTAAATTTGTATTGAAATTGTACATTTCAAAAATGATTTAAGGTATATAGTGAAACTGTAATAAGTTTAGACTGCACACTGCTCCTATTTATAATAGGAAATTCAAAGCATATTATTTTCCTTCTTGTTAAATTAATTTCCCCAAATCTGCTAGTGGGCTGAACAGGGGAGTTTCATGAGTTTAGCTAAAACTTCTCCTCCAGATCTGACATATTCTGTAAACATTTTCCCCCTGCAGGTCTGTTTTTTTATCGAAAAACTAAGGCCTAGATTTGGAGTTTGGCGGTAGCCGTGAAAACCAGCGTTAGAGGCTTCTAATGCTGGTTTTAGGCTACCTCCGGTATTTGGAGTCACTCAAAAAAGGGTCTAACGCTCACTTTTCAGCCGCAACTTTTCCATACCGCAGATCCCCTTACGTCATTTGCGTATCCTATCTTTTCAATGGGATTTTTCTAACTCTGGTATTTAGAGTCGTGTCTGAAGTGAGCGTTAGAATTCTAACGACAAAACTCCAGCCGCAGAAAAAAGTCAGTAGTTAAGAGCTTTCTGGGCTAACGCCGGTTCATAAAACTCTTAACTACTGTGCTCTAAAGTACACTAACACCCATAAACTACCTATGTACCCCTAAACCGAGGCCCCCCACATCGCCACCACTCGATTTAATTTTTTTAACCCCTAATCTGCCGACCGTCACCTACGTTATCCTTATGTACCCCTAATCTGCTGCCCCTAACACCGCCAACCCCTATATTATATTTATTAACCCCTAACCTGCCCCCCACAACGTCGCCTCCACCTGCCTACACTTATTAACCCCTAATCTGCCGAGCGGACCGCACCGCTATCATAATAAAGTTATTAACCCCTAATCCGCCTCACTAACCCTATAATAAATAGTATTAACCCCTAATCTGCCCTCCCTAACATCGGCGACACCTAACTTCAAACATTAACCCCTAATCTGCCGACTGGAGTTCACCGCTATTCTAATAAATGTATTAACCCCTAAAGCTAAGTCTAACCCTAACACTAACACCCCCCTAACTTAAATATAATTTAAATCTAACGAAATAAATTAACTCTTATTAAATAAATTATTCCTATTTAAAGCTAAATACTTACCTGTAAAATAAATCCTAATATAGCTACAATATAAATTATAATGATATTATAGCTATTTTAGGATTAATATTTATTTTACAGGTAACTTTGTATTTATTTTAACTAGGTACAATAGCTATTAAATAGTTAAGAACTATTTAATAGCTAAAATAGTTAAAATAATTAGAAAATTACCTGTAAAATAAATCCTAACCTAAGTTACAATTATACCTAACACTATACTATCATTAAATTAATTAAATAAAATACCTACAATTACCTACAATTAAACCTAACACTACACTATCAATACATTAATTAAATACAATACCTAAAAATAACTACAATGAAATAAACTAACTAAAGTACAAAAAATAAAAAAGAACTAAGTTACAAAAAATAAAAAAATATTTACAAACATAAGAAAAATCTTACAACAATTTTACACTTAAACTTATTACACCTACTCTAAGCCCCCTAATAAAATAACAAAGCCCCCCAAAATAAAAAATGCCCTACCCTATTCTAAATTACTAAAGTTCAAAGCTCTTTTACCTTACCAGCCCTGAACAGGGCCCTTTGCGGGGCATGCCCCAAAGAATTCAGCTCTTTTGCCTGTAAAAAAAAACATACAATACTCCCCCCCCCAACATTACAACCCACCACCCACATACCCCTAATCTAACCCTAACCCCCCTTAAATAAACCTAACACTAAGCCCCTGAAGATCTTCTTACCTTGTCTTCACCTCACCGGGTATCACACCGATCCGTCCTGGCTCCGATATCTTCATCCAACCCAAGAGGGGGCTAGACATCCATCATCCGATGGCTGAAGAAGTCCAGAAGAGGGTCCAAAGTCTTCATCCTATCCGGGAAGAAGAGTAGATCCGGACCGGCAACCATCTTCTTCCAAGCGGCATCTTCTACCTTCATCCGATGAGGACCGGCTCCATCCTGAAGACCTCCACCGCGGACCCATCTTCATCCGGCGACGTCCAACTGAAGAATGACGGTTCCTTTAAGGGACGTCATCCAAGATGGCGTCCCTCGAATTCCGATTGGCTGATAGGATTCTATCAGCCAATCGGAATTAAGGTAGGAATATTCTGATTGGCTGATGGAATCAGCCAATCAGAATCAAGTTCAATCCGATTGGCTGATCCAATCAGCCAATCAGATTGAGCTCGCATTCTATTGGCTGATCGGAACAGCCAATAGAATGCGAGCTCAATCTGATTGGCTGATTGGATCAGCCAATCGGATTGAACTTGATTCTGATTGGCTGATTCCATCAGCCAATCAGAATATTCCTACCTTAATTCCGATTGGCTGATAGAATCCTATCAGCCAATCGGAATTCGAGGGACGCCATCTTGGATGACGTCCCTTAAAGGAACCGTCATTCTTCAGTTGGACGTCGCAAGATGAAGATGGGTCCGCGGTGGAGGTCTTCAGGATGGAGCCGGTCCTCATCGGATGAAGATAGAAGATGCCGCTTGGAAGAAGATGGTTGCCGGTCCGGATCTACTCTTCTTCCCGGATAGGATGAAGACTTTGGACCCTCTTCTGGACTTCTTCAGCCATCGGATGATGGATGTCTAGCCCCCTCTTGGGTTGGATGAAGATATCAGAGCCAGGACGGATCGGTGTGATACCCGGTGAGGTGAAGACAAGGTAGGAAGATCTTCAGGGGCTTAGTGTTAGGTTTATTTAAGGGGGGTTTGGGTTAGATTAGGGGTATGTAGGTGGTGGGTTGTAATGTTGGGGGGGGGGTATTGTATGTTTTTTTTTACAGGCAAAAGAGCTGAATTCTTTAGGGCATGCCCCGCAAAGGGCCCTGTTCAGGGCTGGTAAGGTAAAAGAGCTTTGAACTTTAGTAATTTAGAATAGGGTAGGGCATTTTTTATTTTGGGGGGCTTTGTTATTTTATTAGGGGGCTTAGAGTAGGTGTAATTAGTTTAAAATTGTTGTAAGATTTTCCTTATGTTTGTAAATATTTTTTTATTTTTTGTAACTTAGTTCTTTTTTATTTTTTGTACTTTAGTTAGTTTATTTCATTGTAGTTATTTGTAGATATTGTATTTAATTAATGTATTGATAGTGTAGTGTTAGGTTTAATTGTAGGTAATTGTAGATATTTTATTTAATTAATTTAATGATAGTGTAGTGTTAGGTTTAATTGTAACTTAGGTTAGGATTTATTTTACAGGTAATTTTGTTATTATTTTAACTAGGTAACTATTAAATAGTTCTTAACTATTTAATAGCTATTGTACCTGGTTAAAATAATTACAAAGTTACCTGTAAAATAAATATTAATCCTAAAATAGCTATATATATATATTTATTTTACAGGTAAGTATTTAGCTTTAAATAGGAATAATTTATTTAATAAGAGATAATTAATTTCGTTAGATTAAAATTATGTTTAATTTAGGGGGGTGTTAGGGTTAGACTTAGCTTTAGGGGTTAATACATTTATTAGAATAGCGGTGAGCTCCAGTCGGCAGATTAGGGGTTAATAATTGAAGTTAGGTGTCGGCGATGTTAGGGAGGGCAGATTAGGGGTTAATACTATTTATGATAGGGTTAGTGAGACGGATTAGGGGTTAATAACTTTATTATAGTAGCGCTCAGGTCCGGTCGGCAGATTAGGGGTTAATAAGTGTAGGCAGGTGGAGGCGACGTTGAGGGGGGCAGATTAGGGGTTAATAAATATAATATAGGGGTCGGCGGTGTTAGGGGCAGCAGATTAGGGGTACATAGGGATAATGTAAGTAGCGGCGGTTTACGGAGCAGCAGATTAGGGGTTAATAATAATATGCAGGGGTCAGCAATAGCGGGGGCGGCAGAATAGGGGTTAATAAGTGTAAGGTTAGGGGTGTTTAGACTCGGGGTACATGTTAGAGTGTTAGGTGCAGACGTAGGAATTGTTTCCCCATAGGAAACAATGGTGCTGCGTTAGGAGCTGAACGTGGCTTTTTTGCAGGTGTTAGGTTTTTTTTCAGCTCAAACAGCCCCATTGTTTCCTATGGGGGAATCGTGCACGAGCACGTTTTTGAGGCTGGCCGCGTCCGTAAGTAACTCTGGTATCGAGAGTTGAAGTTGCGTTAAATATGCTCAACGCTCCTTTTTTGGAGCCTAACGCAGCCTTTATGTGGACTCTCAATACCAGAGTTATTTTTATGGTGCGGCCAGAAAAAAGCCAGCGTTAGCTACGTGGGTCCTTACCGACAAAACTCTAAATCTAGCCGTAAAGGTGGCGAGATAGGGTTAAAATACACCAAACACTTATTACCCTAATAGATAAACACATGTACATGAAAATAGAGGCAACTGTAAGGTACTATACACTATACAAGGTAAAGTAATCTGATTTATAGGCCTGTGCATTCAGATAAATAAAATATAAAATATTATTAACCCCTAATCTGTCGCCCCTAACATCGACGCCACCTACCTACATTTATTAACCCATAATCTGTTGCCCCCAATGTCGCCGCCACTATACTAAATTTATTAACCCTAACCCTAACACCCCCTAACTTAAATATAATTAAAATAAATCTAAATAAAACTATCATTACCTAAATAATTCCTATTTAAATCTAAATACTTACCTGTAAAATAAACCCTAAGCTAGCTACAATATAACTAATAGTTACATTATATCTAGCTTAGGTTTTATTTTTATTTTACAGGCAAGTTTGTATTTATTTTAACCTGAAAAGGGCATTTGGATGGACATTGCCCTTAAAAGGGCATTTAGCTCTATTGCTGCCCAAAGCCTAATCTAAAACAAAAACCCACCCAATAAACCCTTAAAAAAAAACTAACACTAACCCCCGAAGATCCACTTACATTTTTGAAAACATCCATCGTCAACGAAGCCGGGAGAAGTCCTCAACTAAGCAGCAAGAAGTCCTCAACGAAGCCGAGAGAAATCTTAATCCAAGCCGGGAGAAGTGGTCCTCTAGACGGGCAGAAGTCTTCATCCAGACGGCTTCTTCTATCTTCATCCATCCGGCGCGGAGCGGCTCCATCTTCAAGACATCCGGCATAGAGCATCCTTTTCTTACGACGACTCCCAATGAATGAAGGTTCCTTTAAGTGATGTCATCCAAGATGGCGTCCCTTAGATTCCGATTGGCTGATAGAATTCTATAAGCCAATCGGAATTAAGGTTGAACAAATCCTATTGGCTGATGCAATCAGCCAATAGGATTGAACTTCAATCCTCAGCCAATAGGATTGAGCTTGCATTCTATTGGCTGTTCCAATCAGCCAATAGAATGCAAGCTCAATCCTATTGGCTGATTGGATCAGCCAATAGGATTGAAGTTCAATCCTATTGGCTGATTGCATCAGCCAATAGGATTTTTTCAACCTTAATTCCGATTGGCTGATAGAATTCTATCAGCCAATCGGAATCTAAGGGACTCCATCTTGGATGACGTCACTTAAAGGAACTTTCATTCGTCGGAAGTCATCGTAAGAAGAGGATGCTCCGCCCCGGATGTCTAGAAGATGGAGCCGCTCCGCGACGGATGGATGAAGATAGAAGATGCCGTCTGGATGAAGACTTCTGCCCATCTGGAGGACCACTTCTCCCGGCTTGGATGAAGACTTCTCCCAGCTTCGTTGAGGACGTTGTGCCGCTTCGTTGAGGACTTCTCCTGGCTTCATTGACGATTGATGTCTGGTCTTCAAAACTGTCAGTGGATCTTTCGGGGGTTAGTGTTAGGTTTTTTTAAGGGTTTATTGGGTGGGTTTTAGTTTTAGATTAGGGTTCGGGCAGCAATAGAGCTAAATGCCCTTTTAAGGGCAATGCCCATCCAAATGCCCTTTTCCGGGCAATGGGGAGCTTAGGTTTTTTTAGTTAGGGTTTTATTTGGGGGGTTGGTTGTGTGGGTGGTGGGTTTTACTGTTGGGGGGTTGTTTGTATTTTTTTACAGGTAAAAGAGATGATTTCTTTGGGGCAATGCCAAAAGGCCCTTTTAAGGGCTATTGGTAGTTTAGTTTAGACTAGGGTTTTTTTATTTTGGGAGGGCTTTTTTTATTTTGATAGGGCTATTAGATTAGGTGTCATTAGTTTAAATAT